>NC_135616.1:29406515-29709545 GCF_053574225.1 Canis aureus
ATCAGCATACAGGGTTGATGATTTAAAAAGTAGGCCTTGTAAGGCACCTGGGTGGCTCAGTCAGTTAAGCATCTGACTCTTGATATCAACTCAGGTCATAATATCAGGGTCATAGGATCAAGCCCTGTGCATGAGGCTCCTCACACAGCATGGAGTCTGCTTGACAGTCTCTCCCTCTCCCTCTACCCCTCCTCCTGCTAGAACACTCTTTACCCCACCCTTTAAAATAAATAAATAAATCTTTTAAAAAATAAATAAAAAGTAATGCTAGTAAAACAAATACATTTCTAATTCATATTTCAGGCAGGCAGAAGGAGTAAAATACATACTTTTAGGAAGAGGGAAATTTTCTAATGAGGGGGTTTATTTGGTATCATGAAGGCAGGCATTTATTCCCCTCCTTGAAAGCCTGACTTGGTGCTGGACTGGACAATGTTACAATGTCTATGTAAAAAATTATAAATGGTCCCAGTGGATGAAATTTCTGATTTGGTGGAGGTTAAATAAGAAATATTTTCTTCAAAGTGCATAAATCAGTCATTTTGAAAACAAATCAACACATACAGCTCTTTTTTTTTTTTAATTTTTTTTTTATTTATTTATGATAGTCACAGAGAGAGAGAGAGAGAGGCAGAGACACAGGCAGAAGGAGAAGCAGGCTCCATGCACCAGGAGCCCGACGTGGGATTCGATCCCGGGTCTCCAGGATCGCGCCCTGGGCCAAAGGCAGGCGCTAAACCACTGCGCCACCCAGGGATCCCAACACATACAGCTCTTGAGCACCTAGACTGATGATGTTTTCTTTCCCCCACCATATTCCCTATGTTAACTTGTCTTCGTAAGCACTCAGACCTGGCCAATGGCTGGAAATAACAGAATCATCACCTCACATAGATGCAAATATTTTGAAAATAGCACAAAAGCAGTCCTTTGAATAGATAGATTTTTTCCCTTATAGTTTATAGGAATTCCATGAACATTTAAAATGTTAACCTGTTGGTCATCTTCATTTTTCCTAGTCTTTTATTTTTGTTATGCTGTCATTTATGGTACCTTTGAACACCAAAAAGTTTTAATTGTTATATAGTCCCATATGTTTTTCTTTTTCCTTCTGGTTTCTTGGCTCTCTGTCAAAATGGTTTTAATCCATCTGGTTATTACCTTTATATTGACCCTCTTTCTATTAAAATTTGGAATTATTTAAATTTTTAAGTATTTCTGTGAGGTTTTCCTTTTCTAATTGGTAATATTTACCTCTTTCAGTAGCCCTTACTAGGCCAAAAACATATTGAGAATTAATGAATTAATAAAGAAGTGAATGAATGCATAAATGAAAGCATTTGGGGGGGATTAATACAGATGTGTAAACCAAAAAACTAGGACACTGGTATGTATCTGTAACCATTTTTAAGATATTTGGTGCAGAATTTGATAGTTTTCTCTATGAAAAACACTATGCTTTCCTTGTTTCAGAAAAAAAAAGGATTGGGATCCCTGGGTGGCGCAGCGGTTTAGCGCCTGCCTTTGGCCCAGGGTGCGATCCTGGAGACCCGGGATCGAGTCTCACGTCGGGCTCCCGGTGCATGGAGGCTGCTTCTCCCTCTGCCTATGTCTCTGCCTCTCTCTCTCTTTCTCTCTGTGTGACTATCATAAATAAATAAAAAAAAAAAAAATTTAAAAAAAGGATTAACCTCAGTCAAAATTATTTCTTGAAATTTTGAAACAAAATGGATGCAATCATGTGTGACTAAGTCTGAGCGATATTTTCAGGATTAAAAATATTCATTAATAATGGTAAAAGAACTTCCTTGCATAAGAATGAACTAGTGCCCCTTCCTGCAACTTGGAGCCTGCCTTCTGTAATATGCCTCAGTGCATTTGTTTATAGTCTGATGCTGCTCTAAGCTGGGATGAGGCTATGCTTCCCAAGTCCCCACAATCTCAAGTCACATTCAAAGCTAGAAACTGTCTTTAAAAATAAAAAAAAAAGATTTTATTTATTCATGAGAGACACACAGAGAGAGAGAGGCAGAGACACAGGCAGAGGGAGAAGCAGGTCCATGCAGGGAACCCAACGTGGGACTCGATCCCTGGTCTCCAGGATCAGGACCCGGACTGAAGGTGGTGCTAAACCACTGAGCCACCCGGGCTGCCCCCCTAGAAACTGTCTTTAGAGATGGATTAAAATATAAATTAATCTTAGACACCAGATCCATTAGTAAAATTAAACACTAATAGAATGGGTTATAATTGGCTAACCATAAAAAAAGGTCATCAGTCTCCCAGCCCTATAGGCCTTTTAAGGTGTTTGGAATTCCACCATTAAAATCCAGTACTTTGGGGTTCAAAAATTGAAATCCATCTAAGTTCTCTTGAGAGATGTCATGTATTACACCATAATCATTTAATAAAAATAATGATGCTGGCTAACAGTCATTTGGACTTTAAAATGTGCCAAGAAACTCTTGTAAGCAGTAGTAATAACTCCTTTAATCCTTACAATAGCCTGGTGAGGTAGGTATTACTATCATCCTACTTTACAGATAAGAAAAAGAGAATTTCCTCCTTGTGGTTAAAGAACTGCCTGACATCACAGCTGATATGTGATGCAGCAAGAACTCTGTCCTGACATATTACTCACTTAAATGCCTACTTTGGTATTTCCAATAAATCACTGGTAGACACAATGTAGTAGGCACTTGTGTCTTGCTGTTGCCAGTGAACATGAGCCAACTATGTGAGCTGGGCCTAAGAGAGGGCACAGCCAGAAGGTGGAGCTCAGATAGAAGACTCTGGGTAATTCTAGGTCCAGAAAAGAAGGAGAGGGTAATACCAAATGTGGGTTTTATAGTCTGCACAGGTTTACTCCAACACAACCTTACTGGGCCCATCAGAATTTCCAGAAGGTGCAGCTCAGCTACATCAGTGTCCTGCACATATTATCCTCCATCTCCTTAAATACTCAGGATTCCCTCTGGAGCTCTTCACTCTGCTGCAGAGAGACATGGATACTCTTCAGTGGGAAACTATACTCTTCCTTCTCTGTTTTCCTTCTGTAATTTGGGTCACGGTGACCATCGTAGAGCCTTTCTTGCCTGGGAAGTGTTCTAGGGCACACAAGCAACTCTTCTCAGGCAAAAAGATGGCATTTATTATTTATCAAAATATAAGTGACTTCAGACCTAGAGAACCACTAGGAGATGACTGGAATGCAGCCAAGTGGGTATAGCTATTTTGTCCTCAAAAATTTTAGAAAACTAGCTGAACAAATGAAACAAAACAAAAACTTTGGGGAAAAAATAGTTAATGAAGGTCATTTTCACAGCATTTTCCCCTTGTCTCTTTCTTTCTTGTCCTCTCTAAAAATAAAGAAAATCCCAAGACTTATCTTTTTTGCTGCAGAATGGGGTGCAAGGGGGGGGGCAGTTTGCAGAGATAAGACCAGTGTCTTTTCTTCAGCCCGACCTGTGCAAGACCCATGTACCTGTCCTTGGTCCCAGGGCAACCATGCAACTGTACAACTGGTCTCTCCTGAGAGTGCATAGCTTATGGTCACACAAGTCTGGACTTGTCCTTAAGAGTCACACATAAAATGCCATTTATTTTTGTTGGGGCTGGTGGAGCAGGAATTCTTAAGTTTTCTATGGGCTTGACCAGTTTACAATAAAAAGTATTTGTAGGAGAGGGCGGTCATCCTAAGAAATTTCTTTTCTTTTTTTTTTTTTTAAGATTTTATTTATTCATGAGAGACACACAGAGACAGGCAGAGGGAGAAGGAGGCTCCCTGTGGGGAGCCCATGTGGGACTCCATCCCAGGACCCCGGGATCACACCCTGAGCCAAAGGCAAATGCTCAACCACTGAGTCACTCAGGCATCTCCCTAAGAAATTTCTTGATGGAGCCAAAGGAGTCTTTTATAACTGACTGTTGATTGGGAGCAGGCATTGTATCAAAGGAAGCCTCTGACCTGACAGGAGTGGGGTGGAGTGTGGAAACTGAGGATCAGAGTCCTGTGTACTCATACTCCCTCATTGAGGGTCCAAAGATCTGATCTGGACAGGGTCCTGAAAGCAAAGTTCATGTCACTTATTACTACTTAGTAGAGCATGTGGAAGTGGTGTCTCATTGCTTCTTTTCAGATCTGGAGTAATATAGAAAAATAAGAAAAGAATAAGCCCATAACTTGACCTGTGCAGTCATTGCATCTGTAACAAGACCCAGATTAGCCAGCATTTAAGAGTATCCTATAGTCAAATGCATTCTTCTGTTTGCACAGAGAAACAGAAGCTTTAAATGGCTCATTAAAATAGCGCAGAGCTTCAGGGTCCCTGAACAGCTTCCACTAAACAACAATTTGATGGTTTAAGGGTAAATGAATCTGCAATGTATAGATTATATCGCCTCTAACAAAGATGCAAGTTTACAGAAGTTCACTGGGCAGTGATGTTTTGGGGCATTCCCAAGCTCTGGGCGATTGAAAGATTAATCAGGATATTTTGAAATAAAAAGCCTATCTGAGTGTTTGCAGCAGCCATGGAAAGCATTTCTTTTGTTTTGAAAAGTCTTGGATGGGAAGACCTGAGTCTGTTTATTATATTTTGCTATTTGCCACATCTATCCAATGACCCAAATGTTCCATTTCATGCAGTTTAATCTCAGACCAAATGCCGTTAACTATCTGAGAATGACTTCTTCTGATTTTTCCACAGTTTCCAATTGAAGCTATAATAGCTCCTTATTCCAAGTCTCTAACCAGGTACTGTGAGAAATCACCACGCTTCACTGTGGGAGAGAGAATCCAGGAAAGGGCCAAAGCAGTGACACTGCAAGCTCCTATCAATGAAAAGAGATGATAAAAATAAGCAGTGGTGGGAAATAGCATAACGTGCATTAAAAACAAAAAAACAAAAAAACAGTGGTCATTGCAATTCAATAGCCAAACCCACAGGAAAAAAAGAATAACAAAAAGTTTATCCTCTGTGTTCCTGCAGTGAGTTTGTTTATGGCTTTGAAGATGACTGTTCCCTTAGAGTATTCCAACACATAACAAAGCGTGAATTCAGGAAAATGTGTGTGTTGGGCTTTACAGTAAAGGAACGGACTTTTATTTTAGGGAAATGAAATTACTTCTCCAAAGGTAAAGGAAAGTCTTTATGATTCCTATTTGCTTTGAGTGACTTTAATACCACATTAGGCAATATATAAAATTTAAAACAAACAAACAAACAATAACAGAGGGTCTGCAGCGTTTTTTTTTTTGAAAATGAATTTCTGGTTTTAATAAGCAATTAGAAGATCACAGTTTCCAAGAAAGGAAAACTAAGGAACCAGTTTCAGTACAAACAAAGTAATAGATAATACCAACAATTTTATATAGTCCAATGTACAAAACTAAAGATGAGTGATACTCTTGGTCACTGGCTCCTACATGGGGGTTCATCCATCATCAGCATCCATCCACACAGGGATAAACAGGGTTGGGGGGAAACTGGACCTTCTGATTCATGACTTGTTCTAAACAGTTAACTTGATACTCAGAATCAGCCATGAAGCCTTGTTTTCCCAAAGCTCCCAAAACTCTCCTCCTTTGTGTGTGTGTGTGTGTGTGTGTGTGTGTGTGTGTGTGTGTGGCAGAGATGTGATGGGACTTACATTAGGAGTAGGGGTAAGACCTGGTTGTCCCCGCCTCCTCTGCCCTCCCACCAGTTAGCCAAGTTGTCCTCCAGTGATCAGCTCAAGTTCTTACAATCAGGATTCTATCCATAAAAGGACTCGGCTGGCCAAATACAAAATACACTGTCTTCCCACACAAGGTCTTGGCAACCTTCAAACAGAAAGCAGAGGTAGCTGAATGGATTCTTTCCCTTACCCACATCTGACAGGGTCATCTATGGGTGCCTCAGGTGTAGATGTACCCTAAGACATACTTCCAGCCATGTACATATTTTTCACCTACTAGGCTGGAGATCTCTACCATTATAATTCTTTTATTTCCATGAACCTTCTTAGTACTTTGAAGCTCCCAAAGTATTCATGGATAAAACTAAAATTAAAAAAATAATAGATTTTCTTGCCAATTCTAAGCATTTCACTTCAGATATTTTGAGGTATTGAGAAGAGGTCAAAGACTGTCATTGAGGTGAATGTTGAAACTCCAGCTGAGCCTTCCTACTTTGGGGCCTGCTCCACAAGCTCTTCCATGGAAGCTGCTTCATGAAAGAGTACAGGCTGTAGGGGTCCCTGGTTTCTGATCCCAGTGGAAGTGGGGAATCCCAGTGTTGGAAATTTCCTGGTGGGCAGGACTGTGAGCTGTGTTTTTTTTTTTTTTTTAATTTTTTTTAATTAATTAATTTATTTATTTATTTTGAGCTGTGTTTTAATTCCAATTCTTTATGGGTGCTTCCCGAAATCAGCTTTAATTCTGATTCTTTAGGGAAACGGTTTAATTCTGATTCTTTAGGGAAACGGTTTAATTCTAATTCTTTAGGGCACTTCCCGAAAGTAAAGTTTTGTCATTGCTTGATTTCTCTGACCTCAAGAGACTAGGATCTCTATTTCCTTCTGGAAGCAGACTCTTCAGTGGACTATGGACCCTGTTCTCATTGTGTAACTAACTACCTGCCTATATGGAGGAAAAGAGTAAGAACAATAGATATAAGGTCTGACCTAAGCCTCAGGTGACTACTTGCAAAGACAGAATCAAAGCCTCTACCAGTTCTGCGAGCTGTCGCTTAGCCCACACTGCCCACTGTAGGGCATGAAGCATGGCTGGTGCCTATCCAAAGACATGGGTGACTCACATAAGTGAGGGCCTCAGAAACCTTGGTTTGGGGGAGGGCCCAAAGCCTTTTCTACTGTCTGCGGGCTCCAAAGCTCATCTAACACCTATTTATTCTTTTTGCCTATTCTTTGGGTGTCTGATTTGTTGGAAAGTCTACACAGTTCAACTATTCTTGGTCTCCAGGGATATCTGCATTGTTGTGCATTTTCCTCAGACCCAAGTGTTACATTGAAACTCAACAAGTGAATAATAACCAGAAAGAAAAGCTCCATTTGGTGTTTCTTACTGTGATAGGAACTCCCAAACTCCATCACCTCTGATGCAAGGAACTCACACTAACCTTTAATTGGGTTGAGGGTTCAAAATCCCTTATATAATTTCCTGTTTACAAACATTTTTACAAATCTCAGAGGCAATAGAAATACATGTTAGATTTTTTAGTTGTTCCTCAAGTCTCTGTTTTTACTTGTATTATTACAGAACCCTAATGTGTTTGCAAAGGCTGACTCTCCCAGCAGTCCCTGTAGAGACAATGTTCTATAATGCAGCATTTCTGAACCCATTTGAGGGGTTTGGGTGAGTTACTACAAGGATATGCAGAGCCCTTTCAAACTTCACTTCTTGTCCCAAGAAAATAAGAAGTAGTAGAAAATAAGTTAGTAAGATATTGAAAGTTCAGATCATCAGGACAGGTGGTTAATTAAGTGTAGGGAAAAGGGAGAGAGAAGGAAATCAGGGTAGTGTTTGGGTGTCAATTTGGGTGCTATATAAAACATAATACCATTGACCAAAACATGGAAAGTGGGGAAGAAGCCAGCTTAGGGCATGTACATGAAAGGGTTTGGTATTGTCCATCTGAAGAATATCCAGGCACATCTGCCTGTTGGCCAGTCTGTTGACTTTCTCATGTCTGAACTGATATACTCAGCAGTTGAATGAGAAGTCTCATTCAGTAAGTAATCACTGAAATTTCCATTTCCTGATTCAGAAAATGTGCTTCTGGTGCCATTTCTGCTCCTAACTGCTGCTATACAACTCCAAGCAACGCTGGCACTCCAGGGCTATGACCTTTTGAAACACACTTCAAAGGACAATTCAATCTGCCAATGATCAAGTGATAAGGATGCTGAACAGGTCAAGGCCAAGGGCAGAACTCATTGTCAGGCCACTAGAGATCTATCTTCGGGTTAATGCCGATCTGTTGATTAGCTGCCCTTGTGTATGGTCATCTAGATAGCTGCAAACCAGTTCATATTTATATAAAATAATCTAAGTATAGCCAAATACAGAGTTGAAATCCAGGCACTGTGTGTTTAGGGCATCCCCCTTCTGATACACCTGTCAAGTATCTATGTCAAAAACCCTATCATAGGACAGTATTTAGGGCTGAAAATGGATTCTCATGGCAAAGACAAAATGACAGGAAAGTTGGAGAGATTGTGGGTGGATCCGAAGCTGAATTCAAGCGTGATAATACATGTTGCTGCTGCTCTGAGAACAGGAGAAGCAGCAAGTTCCATGAGACACCCTTCCAGGAACTAAATACAAGTATATTGGGGCTGTAAATCGACTGGCAGTGAACAGGGGAGTTCATGCTGAGTCCACTGGAAGGTCACTGGAGAGTGGAAGTCTCATTTCCCCAGACTCTTAATCAGTGTCAGTCAAACCACTATGGGATTGAACTTTGTTGTGTAAGGAGCACTGTGAGTATGGCTGTGGAAAAAAGAGGTTTGTTCTCAGCACCTGCCCTCAAACCAGTGGGAGGGCCACTGTTACCTGACACTTAGGGAGTATGTATGCATGCATGCCTAGAACAAATGTTACTGATGCCTATCTAATGGGGAAGGGGATTAATGGAAAGGCCTGACAAAGGAGAGGACACTTTCAATAGGAGATGAGTGACAACTGAAGATTCACTTAAGAGTGGATACTGGAGAAATGGAAGATGAAACAAATTCTGTTTTCTTACATTTATTGGCTAATTAAATTTCATTAAATTTCTAGATCCTTTTCCACTCACAGATATTTCAAATATGGTTCACAAAAATGCAGCATAAAACAAAACAAAAGGCAGAAACCAGGTCCCCAGGATTTTAGTCCCACATACTCCCTCCCTTGAGTAAGTCACTAAAGTTCTTTGAACTCTAGTTCCCTCATTTGTCAATAGGTATAATAGGTCCCATGCTTATATAAAAATGAATGTTAGCAGGATCCAGCAGTTCATCTGATTGGTAGTGCCACACAAAGCTGAAAGTAGTATGGTTACAAAATATTAGATCAGCCTTCTTAGCTGCCTGGAATTCCCCAATTCCCAATGAATATACAGCTCCTGTTTTTAGATCCATAAGCACTGAACGTTACTATCTATTTTCTTACCAGATCGAGCAAAAACTCCCGTCTCCCAATGGACCATCTAAAAGCATCTTAGTAACTCCTCTTCTTGCTATCGCTTGCTATCTGCACAAGGCCATGCATGTAGTAGACATTCAAAAACATTTGTTGATGCCTTATGGTATCTTGAACTGAGAGGAGTCTATGGATCTTATAATACTTTTAAGCCTCTCCACCATTCATGAGAAAATTGGACAGTAGCAATGAGGGGTGTGTGTGTGTGAGAGAGAGAGAGACAGAGACAGAGACAGAGACACACACACACAGAGACAGAGAGGTTTATTGTTAATTATAATAGAAGCCTCTTTCTCCTTTGCTTTTCTTCTAATTCAGAAACATTTCGTTTCTGCTATTGTTGGGAGCACTGGGTTAAAGTGGAGATGGAAGAGAATGTAAAAGGAAAAGTCACAGAGTTTTTCATACTAAAGGGAAAATAACTGAAACCTATGAGTACTCATGAAATCTCAGAATTGGTCCAGTATGTAGAACAAGTAGGTTCAACACACACACACACACACACACACACACACACACACAATCACAACAAATAAGCAAACAAATCAGACTGTGGCATTTCTTCCATTAGAAGCTGTCATCTGAAACTGTGCTGTCCAGTACAGTAGCAGTAAGCCCCAAGAGGTTGCAGACCACACAGAATGAGGCAGGTACACAATGAGATTGTTGTTAAGTGTAAGTATAAAAAGGACACTGGATTTTGAAGACTGCATGAAAAATGAATGTAATGTATTTCACTGATATATTAATTACAAGTTAAAATTATAATATTTTAGGAGCATGTGGCCTGGGTGGCTCATTGGTTGAGCATCTGCCTTTGGCTCAGGACGTGATCCCGGGGTCCTGGGATGGAGTCCCTCATCAGGCTTCCTGGAGGGAGCCTGCTTCTCCCTCTGCCTGTGTCTCTGCCTCTCTCTGTGTGTGTCTCTCATGAATAAATAAATAAAATCATAAAAAAATTTTTTTAGATATATTTGGCTAAAATATATTCAAATTATTTTTTCAAGGTTTCTCTCTCTCTCTCTCTCTCTCTCTTTTTTTTTTTTTTACTTTTTAAATGTGACCATGAGAAAATTTAGTTATATATATGGCTGGCATTATACTTCTATTGAGCAGAACTCATCTAAAACATCCCAAATATGACAAAGCTTTGATTGTATAAATGCCCTTAATAAGTAAGTCTTCTTACAAGTGAGATATAAAGGTCAGAGATGCAGCCTCAAATCACTGGCTGCTTTAAGAACATTGCAGACAGATCTGGGGGGAATAGAGAATAAAGATGGTTTAGTCATGAAGAGAAACTATGTAAAATTACCAAAAGAGCCATTTCAAAAAGCCACTATGTCATGAGATATGGCATGATATGGGACCTTTTTACATATTGGGTGAAATTTTAAATTTTATATTAAAAAAAAGTAAGTGTGCCTGCCTTGGAGAATTGAACTACTCCTTTTTTATAATAGAACTTAAAATTATACTTTAAATTGCATCATTATTTTTACTTTATAAAATAGAACTAGTAAGATGAATAGCTATTTTAATTGCATTCTGCTCCAGTGAAATCCAGGACTTAAAAATATATATGTTTTAAAAACTATAGCTCCAGCATTTTTATTGGTCTGACTAGTGAAAAATGATGTTTTTGCTTTTTGCAGGAATATAGTGGGCAGAGCAATAATGATCAATCCCTGATGAATATAACAATAGCTCCAGGCCATCACTGGGGAATGGCAAGAACCTCATTTTTATAACTATGTTTAAACACAATATAGGGGATTTTGTTTGTTTCTCAGCTTTTTATAGGAATTACTCCAGTAAGTCTAATGAAAAATTGAGGTAGATTCATCAAATGTATATTTCAGACTGAAAGTCAGGGTTCTATGGGTCCTGTTTTCTGTGCAACTATATAAGCAAACCTCCTCGTCTCCTAGTTCAACAAAAATTTCCTAAGCACCTTTCTGCCTGGCTTATATGAGGTAGAAAGGACATGAAAACCAATAAGCAATAAACTTTCAGTTTTAAAAACAGTGAATTTCTATTTTAAAACAACTTTAAGGAGTACCTGGGTGATTAGTTGATTAAGTGTATGCCTTTGGTTCAGGTCATGATCCTAGGATCCCATGATCCAGCCCCACATCAGGCTCCCTGCTCAGTGGGGAGACTGCCCCCTCCTTTTGCCTGCTGCTCCTCCTACTTGTGTTCTCTCTCTCTCTGTCAGATGAATAAATAAAATCTTCAACAACAACAACAACAACAACAACAACAACAACTTTAAGGAATCTTAAAGAACATTTCTAATTTTGCCACCTTCTTTTACATGAGAAAGAACAGAGATCTAGAGTATAAAATGACTTATTCAGGGTTACAGAGGCTATTTTGACAAAAGCCAGTGCTAAAAGCCATATATTTTGATTCCCAATCCAACTCCTTTGTACTGCAATATGTTGCTTTAGTTTAGTCAACTTCTATAAAGACCAGATTCTTTTTTTTTTTTTTTTTCCTATCCCTGGCTCATCTGATGCATACCACTTACTTTTTTCAAAGAAATGCCTGGTTGCAGTGAGGGCAATAATTGTATTTGGAGGATTACTCTAAACAGAACAAACCCAAGCAGAGAGCAGCCCTGGGCCCTCTCCATAGATCACAGCTTATGGCAGCTCCCCTGGGGAACAGAGAAGCGCTTGGACCAGCTTTAAGTTTAAGTGCATGTCACCATGATGTACGGTGTCTTTGGTGTCCGTATATCATGGAGTGGAAGGGGTGTCGCCCATGGACGGAGAGCATCCATTCTCCTCTCCTGACACTGTGCCTTTTCCCCAAACAAGACATATCTGTGCGATTATAATCTTATCCAGGCTGGCTTGCTTCCTCCAGAGCTCATCTGCAGTGAAGGGGAGAGTCAGTCAGCATTTTTGAAGTTTTGGGGGGCATTCTTTGAGAAACAGTGAAAGAGATATAGAATTGAGAAAATATAAGGTTCTCCTAACTACATTGTTTTCAGCTTTTTGTTAATACCTTAAAGGGCCTAAGTCCTGTATGCAGAAAAATATGTAAGAGCAAGTTCTCAAAAGTCATCCTTTGATTAACCATTCCCTGGCTGGATGACTCAGGCAAGTTACCAAAATTTCTTTGCTTTAGTTTCCTTACTGCCAAGATAAGGACTATATGAAAATACTGCTTATTTCATGGAATTATTGTGAAGAACGAATGGATAAGTACAAGTAAAATCCTTGGTCTAGAACCCAGTGATTGCGTTATCTTCAATACCATGGAATTGTTGTTATCTTTTCTTTCCTAAGATGTGGTCTAAGATATCCTAGGTAAAGTTATAAAGTTAAAGAATTGTTCTTTTAATAATTAAAGAGCTTCACAAGCAAAAGGTACCTCAGGACTCACCTTTCCTTATTAGCTGGAAGACAGAAAGTAAAGCAAGAAAGAGACAACCCAAAAGTAAATTGATCCATTTAGTCTTTCTTCCTCTCCCATCTATCCATCCATCCATTTATCCATCTATCTATTCATTCACCAAATGTCTTACTTTCTTGGAGTTTGGTAGTCTAATTGAATGTGCTTGAGAACTTATTTCCTTGGCCTAATGATAGATCTGCTTCTTCCTTATTGTCAAGGCTTAAGGGAACATGTGAGGTTGGCTTGTACCCAAAGGCAGAGATTCTTCACTCAGATGCCTGTTGCTTGAGTGGGCATCTGGCCTGAATTTGTGTTTCATCAGAGCTTTACTATATTATATACATGTGTATAATATATTACATAATGTATCATGTATAGGTCTTGGTTTCACCCTGGAAGAATGTAATCATGTCATTAAAGGCCAGCTGGTTAAAGGCCAAAGAGCATCTTTTCTGTAGTTGTACATGATGCAGAATGGGGACCTTGAGCACTACTCTAAGCTCAGTTTCCTGCACAGATCTCTAAGAGTTTGGTCCTGTCTCCTCTTTACTGTCCCCTTCTCAAACAAAGCCTTTGACAATGTGGCTGTTCCCTAGAAACAACCATATAATACTATGGGAGAGGGGCAGTGCTTTCCAAAGTGAACAAAGCCCTTCAGCCACCTCTTCTCTCTGATTTGATTCAATGGGAGACTTTCTAAGGATGAGCTCTCTCTCTGTCTCAGCAGTGTGATAGACATTTCCTAACTGACCTTGGACTTCCTTTCCTTACATGTCTTAAGTCACCATACTTAGGATTTTTATACCACTCTGAATCGACCAGTACTCTTAATGTATGTTGATCTCTGCTTAGCAAGACTGTAAATCCCAAAGTTGGAATACCAGTACTTTCTAGTTTTTTGTTTAATCCATTGACTAGCACAGGCTGAGATTTATTCAGTGGTGGGTGAATAGATTGAATGTTGAAGTTGGAAGTTCAGAAAATCAGAAGAGTCTACTGATTCTTTATCTTAAGTCCAATTTATATGGTCTAATTATCATTGTTATTACCATAATCACCGCAACAGCCTTTCCTCCTTGCATGCGAAAATGGTATTTTGTGATTTTCTTTCTTTGTCATTTTTTTTCTAGTGCATTTTGATTGCTACATCACTTCCTGGTGACTTCATTCACCTGCAAACATTCTGAATAACAAATAAAACACATAAAACCTAAGCTACCACATATAGTAAAACACCAACTGTTTTCTACAGGATAGACTCAAGGGAGTGAACCAATAATTACTGATGCTATAAAGCCATCCAAACAATCCTTCAAACTTTTTTTATTCTTTTGTAAATAAAAAGACAAACAAATAAACAACATGGCTCCTCTCAAAGGCTTATGCTAAAAAGAGCATTGACGTTTGTTTTCTGAATGATATTTGACTGTGAGTGCCCAATAATTAGAAATATTTAATGCCGGCAAACATCAGCAAGTTAAAATTGTTTTCTGCTTAAGTCTTGTCATTTTCCAGAAAGGAAATGATATGTTAGACATGTTGTACTCTTTCTCAGTATGATAGCAACTAAAGTGGCTTAAAATTGGATTCATTTATAAAGCTGGACACTATTAATATCATTCCCTGCATGATGGTAATTCATTTTACTCTGCTTTGTCTCAGAAGCAGTAGGGGCTCAATCCCTTATATTCAGATTGCAGTCCTAATTAAGTATTCATTATAGAATACATATTTTTTCATTTAGGATTGAATATCAAACATTTATGTGGTATATTACACTTGTTTACTATTAAGTCAATGTAGTCAATGTAGTGAGGTGTTACACATCTAGTAGTTATGTGTCTTCAACCCATAAAATTAAAGTTGGGAGGAACTCAGCTGGAGCAAAAACTTGTCTCCCTCAGGGTTATTTCACTGGTGTTGCACTAAATAAGCTGAAAACCTAAGTAAATATAACTACTTGGGTTCCCCCATTGAGAATAAAAAAATGTTCCATGGATTCATTGTAAAGTTGACATGGGACAAGCAGAAATTTGATATGAGTTTCTGTAGAACCATGATTCTGCAAACTTTTACTATTGGCAGTTGAAGGAGCAAGGCATCAAAAAGGAAAAGAGCATGGAGAAGCTTAATCAAATAAAATTAAGCCAAATAAAATATGACTAGAACATCAGGAGATGTCATCTGGTGAGATCTGTTAAATTATGGTCATATGTTGTAAGATCATTATTCTGTTCTAGAAAGAAGTAAGTTTACAACCCTAATAGTTGAGTTCTTTATACTTCTTTGTACTATATATATACATATAATATTTTGCATTTACATTATGCTTTCTCTTTGAAAGTTCAAACAACCAGAGAGAATTTACTTTATTTCAAAATCACATTCTAATCAACAATAATTTTCAAAGGTTGAATTTAAAACTCACAAGCAAGGGGTGCCTGGGTGGCACAGTTGGTTAAATGCTTGGCTCTTGGTTTTTGCTCAGGTCTTGATCTCAGGGTTGTGGGATTGAACTCCACTGTGGGTTCACAGTGTAGAGTCTGCTTAAAACTCTCTCCCTCTATCCCTTCCTGCCACGAGCTCTCTCTCTCTTTCAAATAAATAAATATATCTCAAAAAAATAGAATTCATAAGCAAAAACAGATAAAGAGAGCCACAGCAACAAATAAATTATTAAATTGGGATCACTCAAAAACTCTGTGAGTCTCAGGCACCTGGGTGGCTCAGTTGGATAAACATTCAACTTTTGGTTTCAACTCAGGTTGTGATTTCAGGGTTCTGAGATCAAGCCCAATGTGGAGCTCTATGCTCAGCAAGGAATCTGTTTGAGATTCTTTCCGCTCCTTCTCCTTCCCCCTCTTTTCCTCCTTGCATTTGCACACTCTCTCTCTTTATTAATTTAGAGATTCATATCTAAGGAGATTCATATGGAAAGGACCCAAATGAAACCATGATGGGAACTTGAACCCATAACACTTCTTAATTAATTGTCAGATATTTCCTGAGTGTTGATTATGTACAAAGTCTTTTGTTTGTAGTTGTGAATGAAGAAACAGGAGGGACAGGAAGAAAAGAAGTAATAATTCTTAGTTGTTAATCACAATCATATTGGACAAGCAAGCTATAAACAAAGGTTAATTAAATAATAATTGAAGATTCCATATACAAAGGCACAAGGCAAGGTGTGTTCTATTGGTAAGAACAATGGCTCATACAGTTTCATAGGAAGGAGAGATTACATTTATCATGAGTGAACTGAGGCAGCTGGTTAGAGAAGGGAGCTCTTTATCTGGGCCTTGAAGGATTGTTTGAAATGAGAGCAAATGCATTTAGGTAAGAGAGGTAAGTATGAAGAAAGGAAGGGAAGTAAGATAATGCAGAAATTGTTGGAGCACCAAATCTAGATTGACTTGCTAGCAGCAAAGGGCGTAGAGGAGTAAAAGGGAAGATGGATTGGTTGGATTGTAGAAGGTCTGAATAGCATGCTAAGAATTTGAGAGTTTATCCTCTAGGAAATGAAAAGAAACCGAGAGTTTTGCAACCAGAATTAAAGTGCTATATTCAAAAGACTTAGCTTGCTGCAGATTTAATTAATTTGATAAGGAAGAGACTGAAGGAAAGGAGATGGGGGACTGTTGCTGTAGCGCTAAATGGGACAGTGAAAGCCTAAAGTGAATTTGTGGCAGTAACAAGAGAAAAGAATTGCTGTGTGACATGGAAGGAAGAACCCACTGGGCTTGGAGACTCAAGGAGTTTTGTTAGGTCAAGGCATCAAATGTCCCAAATTGATACTAAATGTAAAATAATAAGGAAATTTTTTCTTTGTTTCTTTATTAATGATGGTTTATTGACATTTTCCCATTAGAAAATATCATGGTGCCACTATATGAGGCCAAAATATAAATATTTCCCCACCAAATCTCAGTTTTCCCATTGACTAGTGACTAAGCTTAGACACTAATAATTCCTAATTTCTTTCTCTCCTACATATATATACATATATTTTTTTTTTTCACAGAAGGGAAGGATTCTCTGTTTACCCATTGTCTGGTCTGTAGAAGAAGTTTGTATCCAAAGAAAGATCAAAACATCAGATCTATGTGGGTGAGAATTTTTCTTTTCCAACCATGTAATAGAATAAGGTTTCTAGGACTGACAAAGCTTTCTGTAGATGAGATCATCTACTTTCAGGGCTTCTAACATTCCTTTTCTCTCTCCAGAATTGAGGGTCAGTATACACATCTGTTCAAAAGCTTGCAATATCTTCCATTAGGCCTTTTGATTATTTTAGTTTTCTGATCTTCTTCTTGGTTTAAAATATTTTGAAATTTCCAATGAGTAAATATGGGCCATCATAGAGGTATCTAATCTGAACAACTGCTTGAACATCACATGGGATGCCATGTAATTCTCTTATAAAACCTCCTGTCTTGATCATGTAAGAAATGCTCCTATTTAATTCACAGAAGATTCCCCAACACTGCCAAAAAAGTCCCTCTGGCACCAATGACTATCCTGCCCCATTTTTCACCTCTGGAGGTCTTTACACACATCGACTAAATTCATTCTTCAGGGCCTCTGTGAAGATGGTGGCTTTACAAATTCTCCTTTGACAAATTCCTCCCCAGGGAGATATTATGGATGTTGATGGGGAAAATGCATCTTGCCAAGATTATAACCTACTCAAAATGTGGAACCTAAGATTTTGGAAGCTGAGTGGTGCCTTTTAGGGCTAGAGATTTACTTAAGATTCAACAGCAAAATGGTTAGCTAATGTTTACAGCAGGGATGCACAATTAATAAATGCAAAATTTGTGCTTCACTTCTATTTCCAAAGTGAATAGGATGTTTGTCAAAGCAAGAAACTTTGCTTTGATTATAAGCTACAGATAATGAAAATGTGTTTGTGTTTCACAAATATATTTGATTCTAGTGGATTGTATTTCCCATCAGGGAATCAGGTTCAGCAAATATTTTCACATGCTAACTCCTTAAATCAGGCAGAAGGTTTTAGTTGACTAGAAATACAATAAGCTTAGAGAATAGAGGTTTGCACAGAAACTAAGTAATAGAGTTTATCATTGTTCTTCATGAGAATTTATAAGGACCGGCATAGGGTGCCTGACTGTAAAATAAGCATACCATCTACTTATTTTGGAAGGGGGAAAGCCTCATGAAAACATCATCTCCAATTTTTCCTAATCTTAACAAATGAAAGCTAATTATTCCTAACATATCATCCCTTTATGATGGTCATGAAGGATGCTTACTGAAACGTTTTTGACCAAAAAATAATATTAATTGCAAGTAGGAAATGTACACCTGGAATAGGGGGAATTTAGAAGTAGAAGACTGTGTGAGCATGATTTAAAGAACCAAGTCACTGCAAAGGGGTTCTGACTAGGAATCCAGGCACAGAGGAGTTAAAGGCTTGTTACTCAGCCCCTTAGAGCATATCTTTCTACAGAGTCAAGAAGAAATTGGCTACCAGAACTAGCAAGATATATTTTACTCTTGATCAGGAGAGTGAGATGAATTTTCCAGGGTTAGGTTCCAGAATGAGCTAAAATATCCTACTTACATACACCACAGAGAGAGAGGGTCTGCCTGAAATAAAACTGAATTAAGAATGAGGGCTACCTCTCCCAGCAATGGTAAAATGTATTGCAGACAAAACTTAGCATTAATGGTCACAGTCTTAATATATGACAACCTGATACTGAAAATTCTCACCTTGTAAGGACTATAATTGAAACAAAGAAAGAAGAAATGTCATTGTGTATTTCAATTACACTGAATATTTTTCTGAATATTTTTCTCAAATCTTTCCTGGAACTAGTTCATTATAGAGGAAGGAATAACCTAGAGAGCAAGATTTCTGTCTCAAACAAGGAAGAGTTGAGAGGATGATGCTGGATGATAAACAGGGGTTATGGAAACGATTGAGCTTAATTCTGAGAAATGTTTCTCTTCTGGTGTCTTTGTTGTTACTTGTTTGTTCCCTTGAGGCTGTTAGCAGAAGTGCAATAGATATCACCTGTTATGAAATCTCAGCTCAACTTTGCACTTTGACCAAGGATACTTGTCTAAGATTTTGATTTTAAAATTCTCAAAAAGAAAAATAAAAGAATCAAAAAATACAAGAAACAAACTGTTAGTCCACTTTCTTCTCAGATATGATGCTTTCTCGGGATCTGAAAATCACACCCCATAACTGATATGTAATCACTTAACTTCCTTCATGATTACAATCAGGGATGTGTTGGAACAAGAACAATCTCTATTAATCCACGACTCTCCTTGACATTCCATAAGTTTCAGAGCTGTTTGCTTGCAAACCTTCAGTATTATTATTTATATATTCTCTAAACTATAGTCTGAAATATTGAGACTTGGTTTTCCATCATTTTTACTTTTTTACCTCAAAGATAGTTCTTCCTAAATCTGTGTCTTTTTTTTTATATTTCTCTACAATATTATTTATTCACTATTTCAACTTATCTTTCCACTTGTCCTCTCTTTTCTAAATTCCCATATTCTATGGATGGATGCAATCTGTTCATGGGCTTAGTTCCCATGACTTTTTAAAGACTCTCCCCAAATTCTCTAAGAGTATTATGACCTTAATCCAGTGGGGAATGAAGAGTGTGACTCATTGCAGGTACCTAACAAATACGTGTTCACAAAGCTTATCATCCTAGAACTCATCTTGGCTCTAAAGAAGGAGACAGTGGTGCCTGCCATTCAGAGGGCCCAAGAATACTAGTATAAAAGGTTTCTTAGAATTTGGTGTTGATAGTCTAATTCCTTCTGCATTCACCAAGTCAAGTGATATTCTGAAAATATATATATTTTTTAAAAGGACAGTTTAGTAGAGTCTCTCTCCTCTGTTAGTATACTGGAAGCATGGGACTCTGAGATAATAGAATCTCATGATGCTTCCTAGAGTCAATTATTTGGGGGGAGAAACCACCCAGTTGTGGAAAGGCCTCCAAACTTACATCTACCTGTGAAGTAAATGAGAAATAAGCTTTGATTGTGTTAAGTTTGTGTTGGCTTCTTACCACAGAAAAGCCTAGCCCCACCTCACTAATATGGATCTTAAACTGTATGGTTGGGAACTGGGACGTACTTCCCAAACGTGAGATGTGTTTATGTATAGATAAAGAAATGTGTGTTTATGCATGTGTTTGTGGGTGCTTACATGCCACTGACCAACTCTTTCACAACTTCCCACAGTTTTAATATCTTCATCTGTAAGATAACGGTTGGGTTAGACGTTCCTTCAGCTTGAAATTTCTTTGGAATATTGCCTGATGCTTATCCAAAAGCAACCTTGCATTTATACAGGTTTTAACATTTTCTGAAGTCTTTTTAACCCAAGAACAAAGCTCAAGGCTTGGACAGACTCTGATTTTAAGTTCATCCAAACCATCTCTTTGTTGCCTTTGCCCCCTTTAAGAAAATTCCAGATGAAAGCATAAATCTGCCACATGAACTGATTTGCTGCACAGCAAGATAATTCTTTTAAGTAGTTTCTATTATAGGAAAATTAATTTCAAGGCACTTCATACAGTTCTAGTAAAATCCTTCCGCTCCACGGGGGTCCATGAGCAACATTAACTGTGCAGCATTTGCTGGGTATGCCTCGTTATGACTTGGTGCAGTGAAGGATGTTTTTAAATTTTTTTAAGTTAGGCTATTTGAAAATGCATTATTTTTTTAATCCCTGCATGAACATTTAAAGAAAGCTAGAATTTGAGATATTTTTAACAAGGACAAAATATTTTTTCCCAACTTATCAAGGATACAGAAATTATTTCTCCTGATAAAACTTTGTAGCTAATTTGTTTTTATTTAGTTTTCATTTTGTTTGTGTGATACAACATGGATTCCTTTGAGGAGGTTATCGAAAACAAATAAGAACCCAATGTGCCAATAAGCACTCTTGAAGTTTGATTAGTTAACAAAGAAGACACCCTCCAGTTCTCACCTGTCCAGCTTCCTTCATTCTCTCATAGGTGTTCTCAAGAGGAGTCTATGCACTGTCTGCAGATAAGTTTCCTCTCAGTCTATTTCCTGGAAAGCCTGAGAGACATGGGATGTGCTAAATCATATAGCACTCAACGTCTTTGATGGATTGACTTCATTATACTACATTCTCCTCTAGCAAACTTCTTAACTCATTCTTCTACAAATACTTTCAGCTCCCCTCTTCTCGGCTTTCTTGCATTGTTCACTATATTCTCTGTCTTTCAAATATCCTTCTATGACTCTTCCTCTAGCTCATAAGAACTGCAAGTTCATTAAAAAAAAAAAAAAAAAAAAAGGAACTGCAAGTTCATACTTCAAGGACCAATTTATATACTATTTTATGTATCTTATCTCCAGATGCACTTCTCATCATATCAACTCCTAGTGGTCTCTTCTTCCTGTGAACTGTGTTAGAGATGGTATTGTGTTATTTCATTTTATCATAATCTGCATTATGGCATAGACTGTAAGCTCCTTGGAGCAGACTGAGATTTTTTTCTTGTTTTCCTCTCCCATGTCAACTTTCACTGTGCTGAGATCATAGTGATCTTTTGATATGTGGTTTGGTTGCTTGTTTCCACAGGGCTTATTAAATGATGCTATAGCTCATGAGTGCCGTCCTCTCATTAAATGATCAGAGGCAGATATTTTCAGTTTTCAGGGAGAGGTGATTAATGGGTGTGTGTGAATAAAAAATACATTTCTATATTGTGATTTATATTAACAAATTATATACTTATATTCTACAAACTAATAAATAATATACAGCAAATACTGTAGTAATTTTTATACAACTGATAGTGTTAGACATTCAACAACAGTCCTCAGTTTTGAGGAATCTCCCAGTGAAGATATGTAATCTCAGGTGGTCTTCCACAGGCCATGGTGGCTGGAAGATGTGAAATTCAGCACCTCAAGATTTCCTTAACACTAAATCTAAATCTCTATTGGGTATACTGATTTACTTTCTTATAGAACATGAAGTAATAATGATTTGATTAAAATGTAGCATTTGCAAAATACTTCTTTAATTCTTTTTCATGTGATTTAGTTTGGCAAAAATCAAAAAAGATCTTCTCTCCTGTGTTCCATTGCACAGCAGTCAATAAGAAACCAAAGTAAGGGCACAGGAGCATCATTGTTATTGGAAGAACTCCTAATGTTTCAAATATACTCCATTTACCATTCCATCTGGAACCTAGAAAGCATCAGTTAGTTTCAGCCAATGACTGTTCTTTTCTTTATGGCCAACATTTCCTCATCTCACCCAGCATTTTTTTACTGCCAGCATTTCCCTCCCATTGACTAGTGCCAGCAAAGATACTTAGAGTCCTCTTTAGATATAACACATCATGGTTCTATTTGAAGGTACTGCCTCTAACTCCTGGGCCCCTGTGATCTAGGAAACATTTTAAAATGCAGTGCCTACTGCTGAATCAAGATAATCCTTACCAAAATAATGAAGGTTAGTAGAAATGACTAATATAAAAAGCTAGGAACTGAATTTTGTGGCTAAGTCATAGATATCAACTTTCAACATAGCTGGAGACATTTACCAATAGATTTTCTTTGTGTTCAGATTAGAACCAGTAACTATAACATGGAGAGAAAACTTCATTTGCTCTATAGCAGAGCCATAGAGTAGCCTTACATTGCCTTTTTTTTTTTTTCAGGACTTTGAGTCCAGATTTGGTCATTTAGACAACTATCTCTATGTACCAACTGGATATATGATTTTTTTTTTTTTTACCAATTGGTTATAGTTCACTTGACTAGGCTTCTGAATTGTTTGTTACATTGTTTATAAGAGCTTTTTCAATTCTAGGCCTTACTGTTTTTATATCTGTGGGCTCAAGAGTAGGGAAATCATTTGGGAATGGGACACAGGTATCAGCCTATTGTTTTTCATATATATATTATCCCCATCCTACTCCCATACTTTGTCTCTTCCATCACAAGTAATTGAGCCAGACAAAAATAAACATCTTCTCCTGTTTGTCGAATTGATTTCTGATTAGGTTTTTCAGTTGGATTTATCATGTGCAAATGTATGTCTTTCAGACCTGTATAGTTTGTTGAATGGAGATGATCCGATATTCCTTACAGGTCTTTTAAGAACAGTTTTAAGAACTGCTTTTAGACCCCCTCTTCCCACCTCTATTCATTCATCCTCCTAAGAAAAAGAATATAAGGCTTTTAAATGATCAGCTTACATCAGCATAAATGTTCCATGCTAACAAAGCAGGGAGATTCCCACATCAGGCAACCTGACCCAGAAACAATAAAACACCAAAAAAGACAAGTAGAAACTTCTCTTTAGTTCTTAGTTAATCTTGTGGGATTTTTCTCCTACATTTTTTCCTCTTTTCTATGGAACATGAGTTAAAAGTTGCTTGTAATAAAAACTATAATTCATTATTGATATTGCATATATAACCTCATGAGATATATTTTGTTTCTTCCCCATAATTTTTTAAATGAAGAAAGCAATAATAAAAGTTAAAATTGTCAGAACTTTTATTTTCATCGCCCAAGGTTCAATTCTAAATCACAGATACTTTAAGGAAGCAATCATGATTAAAGCAAAGAACAATGGACTAGGAGTTGTAAGCTAAGAAACCTAGTTTTAGGGGTCACCAATCAGATATGACTAGGGCATACCATTCCATGTTTGTTTTTATAGTTTCAAATTCCCTGTTTGAAGAGGGCTTTGGGTTCAGGACTCTTTACAGCTTTTACTCTGCCATAATTGTGATCTCACCCCAATTCTGCAGATTGGTATGATAATAAATGGTCAGTATCATTGCTGAGTTGGTGGTGCTCAACTTTGATGTCCCCAACCTGGGTTAAGGGATGTATGTGGCATTTAGTCATTCTACCTGAGATGAATCTGGAACATCATGTTCTTTCTCACTGGTTTCTCTGCCTTTTTACCCTCTCTGTATAATAAGAAAGAAAAATATAGATGTCATTTTATAGGAACTCTAGGTCTAAGAAAGCTGGTAGGGGCACTTGTATGAGGGTGTCTTTTTTTGCTGTGGGGTGAGGTTCTTTTTTTGGGGGGCCCCTGATAATACTCCATGCTTACATGCTCATAGGATGTCTCTGATGTGAGTGTAGTTGCACTAACAGTTTTAGTTTCCTATGGTTATCCCAAATACAAAAAAAAAAAAAAAAAAAAAAGGAAAAAGTCAACTAGTAATCACATTGTTTTTAAAACTCTTGATGTTTGTAGCTGTGTCCATCCAAATAATGAGATGTTCACCAATTGGAGACACTTCTGTTCACTCTACCATTCCTCATGCTACTGCTGAAGTTATATAATTCTCATCGTACTTCAGATTTGATGTGGAAATCAAAGAGAGCTGAAGGGGAATAGGAAGAGAATCCCATCCACAACTTTGGGAAGCCCTGAGAAACACTGTGGAGGGGGGAGCATTATCCACTATACTACAGCCTTAGCTTCTAATGCCCTTTCCCCTCCCCACCATTTTTTATATTTATAAACCTGTTATACCACTACTCCGCATCAGGCTTTCTCTAATTATTCAGAGTCGTGCTTTCAGACAACATGTTATATTTTAGATCTTTCTCTTTCCCTTCCTATACAACAGAAAAAGCCCTACCACTTTCTGGCATATTCAGAAATGTGCATTGATATGACTCATTCATAGCACAATGATAGCAACTAAATGGATTTTTCTGCAGAAGATTTCTTTCTACCCCCCTTTCTTTTATTCATCCTTCACTGCCCCCATCTCTATCCTTCCTATTTTTCTTCCTTACAATATGAATTTGGAATGAATTTCCTTCCTTTATCTTTCTTTTTTTCCTCTCTTCTGTAAACATACATTGACCATCTTAGAGCAAGGTGCTATGTGGGACCAGTCACTGTGGCAGCAAAATTAGAAGATCCTGATCTTCACCTCTGAGGAAATGGCAGTCCAGTGGAGAGGTAGAAGTGGTACATGCCATCAGACTGTATGACAGCACCAGATGATAACAGCTACAGTGGTAGTAGGACTAATAACAGGGTTTTGCCATGTGAACAAGTTGACAAAAGGATCCCCAAAGGAAGAAATGCCATGGGCAGAAAAGCAAGAGGGAAAATGTTATGATCTTGTAGGAGAAGTAGTTCCTATTGCTAGAGCAAAGTGATAGGAGGCATAAGAGCAGAAAATGGGATTGAAGAACTATACTTAGGATAAATATCAGTATTTGAACAGGTACTTCTAATAGGTAATCAAAATAGGGGAGCAGAAAACACTTGTAGTAGAGTATTCAAGTCAGGGGCCCCATTGCTTTTGTAATCATCTCACATCAATGACTGCCACATAAGTCCAAAAAAAAAGAAATGCCAACTATGATATAAGGATACTCTTGGTCATGGAATTAGAGCCAGAATCCTTGACTCCATTTAACACAAACTGGCTTAGGCTGATTACTATATGCAAACTCATTTCTATTTTAGGAAGTATAGAATCTCTGTGTATGTTCGTTTGTGTTATGAACTATGTCATTGTTACAAAAATATTTACCTAAATGTATTTGTATATGTAAAAAAGATAGTGTAATGAATATCCATGTGGCCAGTACTGATGTACTTTAACACCATACTATTATTTAGAGCTGATTTTTAATTTTTTTTTATTTGAGTGCAGTTGATACACAATGTTACATTAATTTCAGGTGTACAACATAGTGATTCGACAAGTTTATACATTATGTTATGCTCACCACAAGTGTAGCTACCATCTGTCACCATGCAACACTATTACAATATCATTGACTATATTCCTTATGCTGTATCTTTTATTTAGGGAAAGGTGTTTCTAAACCATCTTTCACAAAGAGGTCACTAATGGGAACAGAGGTCCAGATGAGAAAAGTCACATTGCTGACCCTCTATGCATCCCGAGTACCTCATCAGGACCGGAAATCAGTGACTTGGCAGCAAAAATCACCCATTCAACCAACATGTATACAGTGAAAGTCTGGTAGCATGCCCAGTATTGGGTTCTCCAGGGTGACTAGAACATTTAGAAACCCAAACTGGTGGAATCCATGGGTAAAATTTCTTTGATAATGTGCTCTTGTAAAAACCATTCAAGTATTTTTGCTTTCTCCTAGATCTTTTATTACTCTCAGTCAAATAATATTGTTAGGATTGAGCATGCACAAACATTAAAGCATACATCTTTAAAACAATGAAATTCTACCTCACTCTTCTTGCCAAGATGCTTGAACAAGCAAAGAGTTGGTCGGGGAGTGAAATAACTGAGTTCATAGAGAAGCTCTGCCACGAAAAAATGCAGTCTTATTTGTCCTTAATAACAAAATGGAAGCAACAAATAGAAACCCCACCATAGGGGCACCTGGGTGGCTCAGTTGGTTAAGCATCTGCCTTTGTCTCAGGTCATGATCTCAGGTTCCTCGGCTCAAGCCCCATGTTGAGCTCCCTGCTCAGTGGAGAGTCTGCTTCTCCCTCTCCCTCTGCCTCCCCTACCTTGATTGGGCTCTTTCTCTCTGTCTCTCAAATAAATAAATAAAACCTTAAAAAAAAAGAAAAAGAAAAGAAAAGAAAAGAAGAGAAAGAAGAAAAAAAGAAAAGAAAAGAAAAGAAAAGAAAAGAAAAGAAAAGAAAAGAAAAGAAAAACCCCACCACATTGACTTTGCCTTAGTAACTACCAGTATACTAATAACCACTTAAGCATTACCCATTGTAAGGACAGAGCACAATCAAAAGCATTAAGGAAGAAAGAAAGTTTTTTCTAAGTATTATTTAGCAATGGAATAATTTCATCAGGAGAAAATGTAAATGAAAACCAAATTTTTAAAGCAGACAAATGTGTGATTGCTTCAGATTAGGTAGAAAAATGAGTTAGGAACCTCACTAGGTCACCCAACATTCCCATATCCAGTAGCCTAGGAAGTATCTCAGGACTTGATTAAAATCTGTGTTAAAAGGACTATAATAAATAAATAAATAAATAAATAAATAAATAAATAAATGGACTATATTAGACCACTCACTATTCCATTTGGGTTCAGCTGTACAAATAGACAGATCTTGCATTTATTTAACCAAAATTTGCCTCCTTAACTTTTTATGGATCTTTTAAAACTAGAACTATAAATCCATGTCTATGCTGTGTGATGTCTTCATTCTGAATGAAATAAATTTCCAATGAATTTCTGATGGAGAAAATAGGTTTAGGGATTGGAGACAAGTTTTTAGGACATAGTATTTGGAAGAGGGGTTGTATGGTACTATGAAATCACATCATATGGGTGGGTAAATCTTCTGCCTTCATGTAACACAGACTAGAAGTTAGAAAATGAGAGGACACAGTAGGAAACCAAATATAATTTAACGAAAAAAATGAGCAAGATGGTTAGTGAATAAAAGGAAAATAGAATTGGAATTTAAGATTGGCAATGCTGTCCTTAAACTTTTTTCTAACACCTGGTTATGGAGGAAGTCTCCACATTAATTTTTCTCCAGTCTGGTTGCCTACCCCAAGGGGGCTGGACTGAAGCAGCTTCTGATGAGTTAGAGGTGAGAGGCTCATTCCCCAGATCCAACTCACTAAGACATGAATAGACATTCAGTTCCCCCAGCTACAGGCTTCTGAATCCAACAGCACTGTGCATAAGGAACACAGAACATTTCCCTTAACCACTCCTTATCAAACTTCAGCCAGTTTATTGGCATATCTATCAGAGGTTATTTCATAACCTGTCTTCTCTCCTAGAGCTAAGAGTCGACATCAGACCTCACTGTGTACTTTATGAAGCCAAGTGGGGCAGCAACTACCCTAATGGGGTAAGGTTCCAAATGTGACTCAAAGACAGCCTTTCAGTTAATAGAATGAGAACATAGGTATTATTTTCCCCAGCTTGAAGGGATTCTCCAGTAGCACTTCATAACATGTGTCAACCTGAGGTTTATACCCCATTTCCTAATTCTAGTTCTTGGTGGGAAACCCCTGACAATTACCTGACAAAAACAAGGGAACATAGAAATGTGGGTAGAAATGTACACATGCTTCAAAACATGGAACCTGTAAAAACTCACGTGATTGTTGAATGTCTACTTCATCATCTTTGACTATAAAAAGCATGGTACCATGAGTCTCTATATCTAAAGGTATATGTGTGATCCTATAATGGTGCCAACCCCTCACATTCCTCTCTGGACATTTACTAGGTTTCCCATGGTGGTGTGTTATCATTTGTGATAATTTGGACAATGGTAGCAATAGTGCAGAGATAAGCATATGACCATCAGTGCTGAGAAAGCCAACACTATGGAACTCACTGTTAGAATAGAGGTCTTTGATCTGGCAGAAAAGTCTGACCTGAAGTGTCAACCAGTTATCAGAACAAAATTTTGCTTGTGTGGTCCTTTTGCATAAAGGGTTAGCACAGATACATCTTTAGAAAAAATTTACTTAATTTCCTAGAGACAAAACACATCTATAAGGCAAACAAGTTTCTCCATCAAAAATGTTTCATATAAATTTTTTCTGATTCTCATATGGAGTGTTGCCCATGCCCAAATCCTCTAAGAATGACTAAGAGAGATGGGATGTTAGCTACCAACTTTTCCATCATCCATGAGCAGCTTCCCTTGGAACTAGATTACTGTTATTAATGACAATGATTTTCGTTTACAACACAATGCTTGACTGTAATTATTTCCTGGTATGAATTGCTTACTCACTTCTTCCCCCCAATTAGTTGACCTATTGCTTCCTACATATTTTTGTTGTTACTTCAATATTCTGGATAAATAGCTTGCTTGTGGACAGAACTGTTCTTCAGCAGTTCTGATAGACTTTTTTTCCTTTCTCTTATAAATTGCTCAATAAAATTCAGGAACATAAAAAGGGCACCAGAGGTGATTAAGTGTGATATTTTCTCAAACTATATTTGATTGCCTAGTGGTTTACATTAAGATAAAAGCTCTTGTACTAGCTTAACAAACAGTAAGCTTGATTACTTGCTGTTTTGAGAGACTAGCTGAAGGCATGCTCAGGGGCTCAATATGGAATCTATCAGTGGGAAGAGAGTGAAGCTACACATTTTGTACTCTTCCTGGGTGATTAATGGTCTGTTCCTTAAAATTAGGGGGGAAATGTTTTCAAAGTCTCCTTCTCTAGCATCTATATGCATGCCCATGTAAAGCATGGGTAGAGGAAAAGATGTCTATGTCCAATCAGTTACTAATGACATCAGTTATTAATGAGTCTTCAGTGACACACCTGTTTGTGCCAATCAGTTACTAATGACATCAGTTATTAATGAGTCTTCAGTGACACACCTGTTTGTGCCACTCTTTCCCAATCACTGTGTAACACTGAAGAAAAAAACAAAGTCTTTTCCTAAGAGGAGATATCACAGTATATGACAGGATGTTACAAAACAATGTAAGATATTGTAATTTAGAACTAGGATGGGTGTTTCAGATTTAAAGTGCTAAGGTAGTTTAGGTGGGCACAATGGAACAAAAATGGAAGTCTTCCTGGAGGAGACAGTTTAGGAAATACGGGTGGAATTTAGTTACACAAGGAGGTAAGAAAAGGCAAGAGAAGCTGGCAGAAAAGCATAAGTAAATCTGTACCACCTACTTACTGATGGCACTGCCATAGTTAAATCATATCTCCATTCGTTTTTCCTTGTTCTTACTTCAAGTCCTCCTTGTGCTGGGTGAGTGAACAGGGTTCTATTTGCTGAATTCATTCTGTGTAATAATAAAATAATCTTGATCCTTAATGTGAATTTAAAAAAAAAAGAAATTGATTTTTAGCTTCAGAAATCTCGATTAATTGAGACCACTCACAACTGCCTGGCAGCCTGAGATTTAAAAAACCCTCAGGCAAAAATATGCAGGGATATTGGAAGGTGGCATTGCTTCCATTCCTTGTCTGAGGGCATAGTCTTTCTCCTTGACTCACCCACCCAATTCTACCACTTATCAAAATAAATTAATGCTTTATTGAATTGTGTGCTAACAGAAAAAGAGAAAATAAAAACTCAAAGAGCAGGAGATAAGTTAGAGTACCATTGAAACCCTGTGTCCTAGAGTGTGAACCAACATATCATGGAAAACAAACAATAAACTGACAAAAAAAAAAAACAACCCAGAAACCATGGAGTAGACCATCAAATTATCACTATTATTTTTAAGCTTTGTTCATAGCCATAGGTGAAAGTAGGACTCCTGTTGGAAAGAAGACAGAGTATGGTTTTGCATCTGTCAGATTGTAGTGCATACAAACTCTCATATACTTGCTACTATTTACTCATGAATATGTGCTATCATTCATTCAAGAGAATTTTATTGATATTTACTATGCATCAGATAATGTGCCAGAGATACTTGGAGTATAAAAATAAATCTGGAAGAGTCACTGTGTAGCAAAGAGGCTATGACTATAATGTGTTGTTTAAGATCTATGAAAGTAGTAGATGGGGGGTACAAAGCAAGCATAAAGAAAGCAGTAATAGAGATTATTATGGTTTACAGGAGGTAGATGACAATATTGGTCATAGAAACTTTAGGATGGTCAAATGGGTAGAATTTCAACATAAAGGAAGTAGATAGGAGAAAAGGACTGTAAAATACATCTCACATAAAAGTGTATCATAGGCAGAAGCAAAGAAGCCTGAAACACAAATGTATTGTGAAGACTGCAAGTGGTCAGGATGGCTGAACTCTGTGATATGCTCAAATTTACAAAATCAAGTAGAGACAGATAATTGAAGCCAGTTAATATCACACACACAAAAAGCCAATTATTTTCAAACTATTTCAGGTAGTAGAACTTTCTATTTTTTTGTCAAAACAATTATTTTATGAGTTTTAGTGAATACAAAAGATAATAGGAAACATAACAGGGCTTAGGTTGGAGTACTAAAAACATAAGACCCTTTTCTACTCATCCTCATTTTCTCTGTCTGATGGTTATTTTAGATGCATTAGAATATTTTAGAAATGATACATTTACATTCATATAAATATCTATATTTCCGTATATCCATCTATCTCTACTATCATGTTTTTTAAAGATCTTATTTTTAAACACTAATAATTTTCTATTAATAATATTTAGCCTTGGGAACATGCCCTTTTATGTGGATGAAGCAACACTCTGGATTTAGCTTAATGCATGAAACAAATGCAAAACCAAAATACATGCAACAATGATGTTAAAGTCCTTGGACATTCGGCAATGAAGAATGGTGATCCCTGATAGATTGGAAACAAAGAGGTGAGCCCTGTAATTGACCTACCTTACTGCTTGGAGAGAGTTTTCAGATCGTAATACCAGGGAAAGGGAAATGAGGCAGATTACAGAATTGTGCAGAGTTGAGAATCTGAGGAAGCCAAGATAGCTAAACTTCATAAAACAGAGTACTGAAAGGACACAGATGGATGGAGAGAGAATCCTAGAAATCTGCAAAGAATCACCCTCAAGTATTCATCTGAGTACTGACCAGCAAATGCAATGTGGGGAAAAAATCATCTAAAAGAATCAGTGAACCTAACACTCACACAGGGCAGGAATAGTCTGTTTCCACCAGCTAGACTGGAAAAATTTATAATTCATGGGGCATTAAGGAAAATACTCATAAAGATCATGTCTCAGTATGGAAATAATTAATTCTATATTGAGCACTATTCTAGACCCACCTAATAAACTAGAGAAGCAAGACCTGAAAGAATCAAACTATTTTTGAGTAGCATAGTTGCATCCCAGATCAAAATTTAAGTATATAGGAATACACATAGTCCAGAATTTAACCAGGTAAAATTCACAATGTCAGATAGCCAAACAAAAATACCAGGCTTGCAAAGAAGCAATAATATAGATTACATGATGAGAATGATCAATCAACTGAAACCTAACCCAACTGACAAATGTAATAATTGTCAAACAAGGGCATTAAGAGAGTTATATTCAAAGATTAATTAAAGACATGAATGATATTATAAAATGTCCCAAATTAAACTTCTTTATCTAGAATGAAAAATGAAAAATGGATTGATGGGTCCTATATATTACAGAAGAAACAATTACTAAACTTGAGGACATAGCAAGAGAAACTATCCAAGATGAATCATAAAAAATAGTTTTAAAAATACAGACAGATTATTATAGGTCTAATAGAAGCCCTGAAAGAAGAAGAGAAGTAGAAGGAAAGGGGGGGAAACGATTTTATAAAACTAATGAAATTTTTCCAGAGGTGACAGAAGTAATAAGCCCACAGGTCCGAGAAACTTAACAAATACCAAACAAATGGAACATGAAGAAAACAACACCAAAACACAACATAATCATATTGCTCAAAATCAGAGATGAAGATGAAATCTTTACCAAGAGAAAGAAGACACGTTATGAATAAAATAAAAAGATAAGATGATAGCAGATAGCTCATCAAGAAAAAAAATGTAGTGGGAGAGATGTTAGAAAAAAATCATTCAATCATTAAAACATTTTTAAAATATCTACTTTGAATGCTATAATAAGTAAAAAATACCTCTCAAAAATTGAAGGTGAAATATTTTTTTAAAGAAATACAAATGCTTAAAAAATTCAGCAGCAGGAGAACCATATTACAAAGCATGTTAAAGGAAGTTCCTCAAGAAAATAGAAAACACTACATGGAAATACAGATCTATACAAAAGACACCACCAGAAACAACAACTGCATATTAATGCATTTTTTGTTCCTACGACCCAGCAATTGCACTGTTGGGGATTTACCCCAAAGATTCAGATGCAGTGAAACGCCGAGACACCTCCACCCTGATGTTTCTAGCAGCAATGGCCACAATAGCCAAACTGTGGAAGGAGCCTCGGTGTCCAACGAAAGATGAATGGATAAAGAAGATGTGGTCTATGTATACAATGGAATATTACTCAGCCATTAGAAACAACAAATACCCACCATTTGCTTCAACGTGGATGGAACTGGAGGGTATTATGCTGAGTGAAATAAGTCAATCGGAGAAGGACAAGCATTATATTGTCTCATTCATTTGGGGAATATAAAAAATAGTGAAAGGGAATAAAGGGGAAAGGAGAAAAAATGAGTGGAAAATATCAGGGAGGGAGACAGAACATGAGAGACTCCTAACTCTGGGAAACGAACTAGGGGTGGTGGAAGGGGAGGTGGGCAGGGGGGTGGGGATGACTGGGTGACCGGCACTGAGGGGGGCACTTGATGGGATGAGCACTGGGTGTTATTCTATATGTTGGCAAATTGAACACCAATAAAAAATAAATTTATAAAAAATAATAATGCATTTTTTATTTAAATCTCCTTTAAAAATAACTTACTAGTTAAAAAATATAACTATGTAGTATATTGTCTATAACATATAGAAAAGTGAAATGTGTGACAACAATAGCACAAAGGTTGGAAGGGGAGGAATGGAAGTATAATGTTTAAGGTTTTTATACTATCCCTAAGGTGATACATTATCCCTTGAAGTTAGGCAGTGATAAGTTAAAGGTATATACTATACACCCTTAAGTAAAAACTAAAATGATAATATGAAAAGTTATTGCTAAATAACCTCAAAGAGAGGAAAAAATAAGATAATAAAAAAATACACAGTAAGCTAAGAATAGAAGGGAATTTCCTCAACTTCATAAAGACCATCTATCAAAAAGTGTGTAGCTAACATTATACACTTTAGTAAACCTGAATTTTACCTCCGATATCAGGAATAAGACATGTCACTTCTATTCTACATTAAATTAGAGGCTCTGACCTGTGTAATTCAGCAAGAATAAAGCATTCATATTGAAAAGGAAGATGTAGGCATAATTATGTATGCAGAAAATCTGATGGAATCTTCAGAAATGTTACTAATACTAATAAGTGAGGTTAGCAAAGATGTAGAACACAGAATCATACAGAAATCTATTGCATTTGTGTATACAATCAATGGAGAATCAGAAATTGAAAAAAAAAATCATTTACAAGGGCATTAAAAATGTGAAATCTTCAGAGGTAAATCTGAAAGGAGATGTGATAGACCTCCATACTTAAAACTGAAAAGAGATTGCTGAGAGAAATTAAAGAACTAATTGAGCAAGAGATCTATCTTGTTATCAAACCAGAAGATTCACTATTCACTATTGTTAGGATATCAATTAGTTCCAAATTACAAGCTGATTTTATTTTTTTTTATTTCTTTATTTTTTACAAGCTGATTTTAAAATACATATGGAAATGTAGAGAATTGAATAGTCAAAACAACTTTGAAAAGAAAAAGTCAGTTGACTAAAAGTATGTGATTTGAAGATTTATTATAAAGCTATTGTAATCAAAACAGTGTGTGTGTGTGGTATTGTCATGTAAATAAATCAATAAATGAAAAGTATAGAGTTCAGAAATAGATATGTGTGTGTGTATGTGTGTGTGAGTCTATTGGAGATATATGACAACATTATATGTATATATCTTTTTACAAAGGTGCAAAGGCACTTCAGTGGAGAAAGTATAATCTTTTCAACAAATGTTGCTAGGACAATTGGAAATCCATTTGTGAAACAATGAAGTTAAATTCACATCTCACACCATATGCAAAAATTAATTCAAAATATAGATTTAAATATAAAGCCTAGAATTATTAAACTTCTAGTTTAAAAAAAAGAGGAAATCTTTGTGACTTAGGGCTAGGCAAATTTCTTAGATGTGCATGATCCATAAAAGAACCAAGTGACAAATTGTGCTTGATTAAAATTAGAACCTATTCTTCAAAAGACACTGTTAAAGGAATAAAAAGACAAGCCACAGATGAGGAATAAATATTTGCAAATCCTATTTCTGAGAAAATAGTTGTATTCAGAAATCTCAAAATTCAATAATAATAATTTAAAAACTCAATTAGAAGGTTTGAACAGAGAGTTCAGCAGGGTGATGGTAGATAAGCACATGAAGAGATGCTCAAAATCATTCATCATGAGAGAAATACAAACTGAAGCTACAATATAGTAACACTACACATTTATGGAATGACTAGAATTAAAAAAAAACTGACCATGGTAAAGATTTGAAGGCAGCAAAATTCTCTAACACTAATAGTGGGAATGTAAAATGGTACAACCATATTAGAAAATTGTTTGGCAGAGTCTTAAAAGCTAAACACATGTAGATTATATGACACCACCATTCTAATCATAATTATTTACATAAGAAAAACAAAAGCTTCTACACTAACTTGTATGCCACATTTGTATAAAAATATTTGTAGCAATTTCATTCAAAATAGTGAAAATCCAGAAACAGTCCAAATATTCTTCAACAGATAACTGGGTAAATGATCATGGAGTACATAGAATACTACTCAGCAGTAAAAATGAATGAACTAAAAATGAATGAGCACACAACAACATGGAAAAATCTTGAAATAGTTATGCTGAGCAAAATAAGCCAGATCAAAAAAAAAAAAAAAAAGAGAGAGAGTAGATGCTATGTAATTATGTAATGCCATTTATAGATAACTCTAGAAAATGCCAACTAATCTATACTGACAGCAGATCAGTGGTTACCTGTGAAGATGTGTGAAGAAAAAGACAGGAAGGAAGAATTAAAAAGGAGCTCAAGGAAATCTTTGGAAATGATAAATATGTTCGCTACCTAGATTGGGTTGATGGCTTCAGGGGTGTATATGTCAAAATTTATCAAATTGTGCTCTTTAAATATGCAAAATGTATTTTCTGTCAATTTAATAAACAGAATCCTTTAATGTTATGCTGTACTTAATTATTGAAAAGTACTTCTATATATATTGTCTCACCTAATTATTCCATGAACCTTTGGTTATTCTAAGTGCTATCACAGCTTGCAAGGGATAGAGAGAAATGCTCACATCCTCATCTCCAGTGTATTTCCATAAATTTCTAGTCCTGTTTAGAATTGAAACGCACTCAGAAAAACCAATTCAGTGAGCTGGTGTTACTGATTTCTCACATTCAGGTTCCTGTACAGTTTGGAGAGATGGGCTAGCCACATAAAATGGACTCTAAATGACATATGCTACCTAACTTTCACAGGTTTTGTCTTTATTACTGCTGCACATTTTCACTGTATTTGCATGAGGTCAAGTATTATTAACAGAAATGATATCTGATTTGAGTTTTCTGAGGCCTTCCTAGGTCTTTAAACTGAAAGCACTTACCATTGTTTCTCATTTATTTTTTTAAGAATTTATTTATTTGTGAGAGACACACAGAGAGAGGCAGAGACACAGGCAGAGGGAGAAGCAGGCTCCCTGCAGGGAGTCGGATGTGAGACTCCATCCCTGGACCCCAGGATCGCGACCTGAGCCAAAGGCAGACACTCAACCACTGAGCCACCCAGGTGTCCCACCACTACTTCTCATATAACAATTCATTGTCTGTTTCCCCCAACATTTTCCATATTGCCTCTTATCTGGTTATGCAACTCCTTTTGTTTTGTTTTTTGATGTCCTACATCAATTCAGTTTTATATTCCTTGAAGAGAGGCACAGTGGATATGCTATTGTAAAATATTTCAGTAGACCCCAATGCATTATTATTTTTTTACTTTAATAGATGGACAAATAATTTTTGTTGATGTGGACGTTGATTTGTCTAGTATCTATCCAGATATTTCATGAATATGTTCTATAGTCAAGTTTCCCTTGTCTTCCCTTCCTTCATTCTCTTCCCATGAATTCCCAAGCTGGTTCTTTATTACTCTTCATACAAAATAATTAATATTTTCAGTTATGAGTTTAATTTTTATCTCACATTTCATTTTTAAAAAAATTAAAAATATTAAATTTCTTTACTAATTCCTGTATAGTTAATATATGGTGTTATTTTAGTTTCAGTGTACAATATAGTGATTCAACAATTCTATACATGACTCAGTGCTCATCCTGATAAGGGTACTGTTTAAACCCCTTCATCTATTTTACCCATCCCCCGCCCCCTCTCCTCCGGTAAACAAAAGTATGTTCTTTATAGTAAAAAGACTGTTTCTTGATTTGTCTCTCTCTCTCTTTAAAAAATAAGAAATTAAAAAAAAAAAACTCAAATACTAGAGAGAAACAAAATAATTTCCTGGAATAAGGCTAAACTGATACCTATTAGGAAGGAATAAAAAGGGAGTTTATATCTTGGCCAATTCTAAGTGTAACGAATAAAATAGAAATTGTTTGTAGAAGTTAATGTAAGAGAAAAAAAGAAAAAAAAATCTTTGAAATTATTGGCCACACAGGTTTTTGTTTGTTTGTTTGCCTACTAAAGAACTTTTATTTTTATTAAGGATCTGGGAATTTACTCCAAAATATTTACTGTAGGGAAATGGAAGTTTTTGTTCAGGTTATGTTTTCAAAATGAGTAGTTGGTAGCATGAACAGTAGCACAAATAAGCAAAAATGATTAGGTTTACTAATCAAGATGATCAACTTGGGGTCAGAGTCAAGAGAGACCAGCAAAGCCCCTTCTTCTTGGCATTAAATCCCAAACCAGCAGAGGGAAAAGTTCCTGTCAATCTTCCTACTCCTTCATTAACCCTTGCACACTTAGGAACTATGCTTCCATGCTTAAGTCTCTTAGCTCAAGTCCTTTAGAGAAAGCTCGGTGAAGGAAACAACACGGATTTATCATTTATGAATTATTCATCATTATCATTATTAGCTCTCGTAATTCCAGCCACGCTGCTCATGTGGCTCTGTCTTTTTGCTTAAGTCATATAAAACTCAGCTGACAAAACATTAGCAGGCATACCATGGGGAATTGCTGGGGTCTACTTTGGCTGATTATAGTTGCTTCCAATTCTACTTCCAGTGATTTTTGTGTACACATACTTTGTTTGCAATTTTCAAACACAAAGTTTCCAAAAAAGTATAGTGTATCAAAGCAATAGCTTGGAGCCAATGAGTGTCCTCACTCAAAGAATGTGGTATCTGAGCAGGGCCAGCCTCATGAGCGTCAGTCATTCCCACTGTTTATCCATAGCTTACAGTGCAGTGGGCACAGTGATGCAGGTGGCCTGCATATATACTATACTATAGTATATAATATATACTATAGTAGACCAGTATATAGTATAGTAGACTATTTTTATGACCTCAGAAGCAATCAGAGATATATGGTTTAAAATCATCTCTTCTAATGATATCCTAAATATCCTGATACTGATTTGTTTTTTGAATTTTAGGCTAACCTCCTACAAATGCAAATATCTATGTGAAAGGTTATATCCCAGCCGCTGGCCCCTTATGATAGGTCTGCTCATCAGATTATCCTCTCAAGGCAACTGGAAAGGGAATGGATTCAAAGCACAGCCTCTCTGCTTGGGGGAGAGAAGTTGGCAACGAAGGGATCCAGGATTGCTGGCCTGACAGCAAGTCTGATGCTGGCTGCTTACTGCTCTATGTGTCTGTCTCCTGGAGTCCCATTGGGATTCTTAAAGATTTTGAAACAGATCCTGTCAGGCTACAGAGAGAAACAGGTTTCTACACAATAGCATAAGCCTAACTTTATGGCTATCTCTTTCTCTACCATCAGTACATGCCAAAACTCTAAGAACCATTTTCAGGGTACTATTAATTCGGAAAAAAAAAAAAAAAAAAAGTGTTTCTCAGACTTTTTTTTTTTTTTTTAAGACAAGGAAGGAAGGTAGTGCCTACCCCTAGAGCTTCATGTCTGTTTTATCTCATTCAACTACAGAAAAAAAAAAAAAAAAAAAAAAAAAACAACTTGTAAATGACGTATTTTTGAACTCTTTTTATGCCTGAGGTATAAGAGAGGAAACAGCTGTCCTGACCTTCTTTGGGTCCCTGGCAGAATCTGAACACTAAGGAGAAAAAACAGATTAATAGGAGATAACTTGTTACAAGACATGAGAACCTTCATAAGGAAATGAAGACCCAAAGGAAGAGTTAGACCTTAGCATTTTGTGCTGGGTTGGAGGAAAAGTGGGCAGTTGGGGAGGAATATGGTAGGTTAAAGAGCATGAAGTAAGTGTAATGACCTAGGAGAAAGTTAGTAAAGCTGTTTGTTCTGAGTCTTCTTCGTGTCCCATTGTTTTCAGAGCTAAGGATTCTCCTTTCCTCTGAGTACGAGGAAGACACCTCCCACATGAAGGTTCTGTTTCAGGGAAGAAAGGCAACCAGGGTCAGGGATGAGGGACAGTGGAGAAGTGATAGTGACCTTTCTGCTTCTGCTGTTTTCTCAAATTCCTTTAGCTTTGATATGCCAAGGTGCCATATTCTGGGGTAGCATATTCTGAAACTCATCAGAAGAAACAGGCTCAAGAAAGCCTATCTTGATTGATCGATTCATTCATTCACTCGACAAATATGTATTGTTCTCTTACTACATAGGCACCGCTATGCATGCTATGGATACACTGGTAGAAAATGAGAAGGAGAAGGAGAGAGAGAAAAAGAGAGAGAATCTTCTATCTTAAGGAGTTTACATATCATGGGGAAAGCCACCAATTATAGTTTGTGGCTTTGCTTTGAACCCAGTTCTGTCACCCACATCCCCTCATTATATATAGTTATCAATCACTGATGAATAAAGTAGTTTATCTATTAGAAATGCTCAAAATTCATAATTATACTAAGGCAGTACTGTATGCATCTGCTATCTCTAACTCTTTCAGTTTGAGCTCCCTCTGGAAGATGTCCTGGATATTCAGGCTAACTTGCAACACTCAAATGAAGGGGGCCATAAGGATCAAAAAGCATGTGCTGAGATGTTCCAAGTCCTACAGTTCCTTGGAATAATGCAGGGACTCTGCTTTGGGAGGATATGGTTTCTCCACCTCCCAAAGATGCCCCAGACTTGAGCTTCTTTACGGTCCATTTGTTGCAGGGACTGTATTTTCCTTTACTTCTGAGCAGCAGCATTGTCTGACTGAATGACTACCATGCCAGGGAAAAGAAAGAGTCTGTCCTACCACGTTGTAAAGCTAGCCTGAGTGCCTTCCAAAGCCCAGCTTTCCTCTGAATTGGGGTGAAGCAGAACTAAGATTGCCAGTAAATCAGGGTGGGGTCGGAGGCTTGTCTTTAAATATTGGTAAACCTGCTGGCAGGACTGAGAGACACAGGAGTGCTCATACACACTCACACCTACACACACACTTGCACACACAACCCCAGGTGGAGTGGGGAATTAGTCAGCGGAGGCCTGACAAAGTGCTTCCTACACATGCTGTTCTGTCAGGCGGCACAGCTTCTCGGGCTTCAGAGGTAATTACATGGATTTTCTGTCTTGTACTTGCAAAAACACAGCCCAGCACTGCACTGCCGCTGCCGGCTCATCGCTGACAACGCCTTTGGCTCTGGCGGGCAGCAAGATGCAGGAGAATGCTTACATGCTCTCTTTTAAGAATTCAAACCCTAAGAAGACATAGGAGGCATCGGTGGAAAGAAGAGGGCTGAGAGTTTACTGAAGGGTGAGAAGGGTGTAGAGCAGTTCCCCTTGGCTAACCAAGCAAGACAGACCACAGGACATGGGGGTGCACAAAATGAAGAAACGGCTACAGAGAAGTCTATGATAATACTTGTATCTAATGAGTTTTATTATCTTTCCCTTCATCCATCAGTGAAATTACTTGGCCCGTTATATCCATTTTGCTTGCAATTGATCCGTCCATCCAATCAAAGTTATCAGACCCTGCATGCCCCAAATTCTAGTCTGGGCAATCTATGTTTACCTGGGGTGCAGATAAGGCACCAACCACAGTCCCTGCATACAGGGAGCTTATGTGGGAGGTGGGAAAATGATTACTGATTACTAATTTTAGAAAAAAATGAAAGGAGAAGGTAGTCAGTAATTTGTGCCTAATTTGGGGTGTGGAATACTGACCCTGATATCAAGCCTTTCCCCACTCTTTGGGGATGTTCCCTCTTCTAGTCTTTATCTTAATGGGGATTATAAGCAAGACATGGAATCCAGAAATAGGAATGATTACATGAGAAAATGTGCTTGGGTACTTCACCCTATTAAGAGCAAAAAGGGACAAGGAATAGATCAGAACAGAGAGAAAAACCTCCATGAGATTTTCTGTGTGCCTAAAAGGTGCCCAGTATAATGCTGTGAGGAGCCGGGCCTGAGCAAAAAAATCATCAGCAGTATGCAATATTTCATGTACTACTCCTCTGCATATTGCATGGGTGCCTGTTGGAGGTGGGATGTCTAAGTTATATAAATAGAAAACCCCAGATCTGAAGGGGTTTATTCAGGCTGCAGAAATTATCCTGGCTGTTATATCAAGGAAAGGAAATAATTACATATATTGACCATGATGCACGGGTTTCTAAATTTCCTATTCCTATTGATTAAGCTTAATTGTTTCTGTGTGTTTGCACTGATACTTGGAATGCTGACCCAAACCCTATAGGGAACTTGGAGATGTTAGTAGCATAAAGAATTGCAAATAGGTCTAGACTAAAAGATGTATTTATGACTTTGCTACTAATTGACTCTGTGGCCTTGAACAAGTCACTTCACTTTCCCAAATTTCTTTTATATCCTCAAATCCTTTGGACATTCTTATGCTCCTCCAGTAGTTCACCATTGCTGGTGGTTTTCTCCAACACGCAACAACCAATCAGTCTCTTCCATTCCATGCTTATGCCCCTCTCTGGGTCTTAACTTAAGCTACTCTCCTTCTCTAATGTTTCTCACATCTGCCTCAGTCTATCAAAACCTGGGTTTGTTTCTAGGCCTGACTCAGGCTACCGACTACATACAAGCTCACCATCTTTGCCTTTCTCCATTTCCCTTCTTCCTTTGAACCCTAGAACAATGAGTTATATCTAAGTGGTCAAGCTCTAGAGCCAGCATGATGTTATTCCTTAATACTTGCATTTATGTTTTCCTTCTGCGCTCCTAAGAGGTATATACCATATTAAGGTGCTCAATGGAGATTGACAAAATCGTTGTTGATATATTTTGGTGCATTTCTCAAGGGGCTGGGCATGATTGGGAAAAGCAGTCAGATTCAGATCTGGAGATATTTGTAGTTTATACCAAGAAAAAATAAAATAAAACAAAGACAGGAGTCAGTAGGGGATACTTGTTAAATGACTCTCCCCTAACCAGATAACCAGACCTAACATGTTCAGACCCTTGTCATTCTATTTCTCTGATAATTGTCTTGTCTTTCTTCCTAGGGATTTCAAAGTCAGCTGTATTCATTATATGCATTTGAAAAAATATCATTGAATCCTAAAAGTTCATCAAAAGATTTCTGTTCTATCTTTGGACACTGTCTGTCTGTCTGTCTGTCTATCCATCCATCCATGCTTGCACATTAATGCATAGAAAATCAAGTACTGCATTCATTTATCAAATATGGTGCATGGTTGTCTAATAAAATAGGTGCTATTTTATTCCCATTATAGAATTGAAGTTCAGGGAGATCAGGTTACTGGTTCAAAATCATATGGCTGGTAGGTAAGGCTAAATTCAAACCTTAATCTATCTGATTTCAGTCTCTTTCCATCACTCAACCTTCATAAATAAATTTGATACATGTATAAAGCAGAGTTAAACAATTCCTAAAATGCACAAAAACATGAGTGGGGGAATTTGTGGGTTAAGGTTTGGAAAAGTGAATTGGAATGGACAGAATGCCTTTGGTGATTTGGAAAGACATTTGCAGAAGTTAAATTTAGGCATTCTATGCTACCTAAAACAATTTCATCAATGGTCCATTTGTGTAATACAATGATGTCTTTATTATATTTAAGGTATATAAGACAGTCTCTCAAGTTAAAACAAGAAATGAAGCAGCAGAAATGTTCAGGTGGACATAGCACATGCATAGGTTCACAAAGAGGAGACAAGTTCTTTTGCATGCTGCAATCACTCTTCCAATTCACTAGGGTCCCATTTGTAGTACTGAAGAAGTAACCTGAAATATGCTGTGATAGTAACTGACTCTTCTACTGAAAAGTTATTCACAGGTGTGCTCATTGTTTGCAATAACAGTGTTCTAAGAAATTGTGGCATTTCAAACCCCCCCTTCCTGTTCATAAGAGTTTCTGTGTAAATTTAGTAGCTAGCAGACATTTATCTCTTCTCTTTCTCAAAGCTCCTTTGAAATGACAACTCAGGAATGAAAAAAAATAAGTCCACAAAAGATGAAGAAAATTAAACAGTAGAAAACATCAGACTAGAGCTGTTAACAAAATTTCTGAATAAACAGATAGATGGGTAATATCTGATTCAATAGGTTGAAAAATGACAAAACCACTTACTTGTATAGAGAGGAAACATAGAAGGAAATAAGATTCACTCTTCAGAGCCCAGTTAGAAATTAGGGGTACCAGATACTTTTGAGGCTGAGGGTTTCAGGCTGGGTTTGAAAATTGAGTGGATTTTTTTGGAATTCATAAAATGAACAGTTAGAAACCAAGTTTCCATTTCAAAGTCCATGCTGTCAAGAAAATTCCCCTCCTCCAGCTTCTTGAGAGAAGATGTACAATAATATACTTGACTCAGAGTTAGCAGTAAAGTTGAAGGATGGGGTAACATGCCATCCTGAAAATGGGTGCAGTTTTTTAAAAATCCAACTATAGACTGGAGTTTCCCACTTATATAGCTGTTTTTCCCTAACAAGCTTCCCAAATTGTGAAAGCCAAGATTACAGCCCCTATACAAAAGACTGGGATATTATTCTACAAAGGAAACTTCCCAGCCTGAAACAAGAGCTATAGATGATGACGAGACAAAGAGAAGGAGATAGCCAGATCCCTACCATACCATATTGTTACAAAGTGCACCATTCAGCAATTCCTACTCATGCCACAGAGAGGTTCTGGTCAGTTTATTTGGACCTCACTCTTAAGTATAGATAATATCCAAGATTCACCACTTCCTTGTTTTATTTTGTTGTTAAGTTTTTACCAAAAGACAAGGACACAGAGAGAAAATAATCAAACCACATGACAAACTAAATATATGGAGACAAAGTTGGAATCAGAAGAAAACTTAAATAAAACTATAATTGAGTGCTGCAGGGAGCATCATTCATTCATTCATTCAATATTCATGAAGCAGAAGCATAAAGCGTCTATGCTAGTCCCAGTTCCAGGTACTTGGGATATGTGGATGAATCACCCTTTGTTTTTTTGGACCTTATATTTGATGGATGAGAGAAAATATTTTACCCATGAAAACAAGAAGAGAATATTATATAAACAGGAGAATTCAGAGAATAATCAAGCAATTTTAAAAATCCATTTTGAAATGCATAATAAAATTAAAAGTGAATAGGATAGTTGGAATTGAAGCTAAGAAAATCTTTTAGACACTTGAAGGAAGTTATAAAGAGAGAGAAAACAGGGAAGAAAAAATAAGATAATTAGGATTCAAACCAGAAGGCCCAGTATTCAATGGGAATACAGAAAGAGAAGAGAGAAAAATGAAGTGACAGGAAGAAATGGTTATCAACGTTACAGTGAAATGTCCCAGAACTGAAGGAGAAGGCATTCTTTTCTGTGGGATCACTTGCAGTGGCTGAAAATCACCACTGTTTCTCTGCCTTCTTGCCTTACACTTGCTGGTTTCTTGGCCTAGAACCTACCTGTTCCCTTCCTACATGGCATCTGTGTACTTGTCAGGACCAAAGCAAGCATTGTCTCCCCAGAAAGTCTTCTCTCTCCCTCATCCTCACCATCCCTGATGATGGCAGGTGCTCCTCTTTACGTTCTCATAACAGACAAGTTTCTTTCTTTCATAGATGAACGAGCTCATTTGATATCTGTGTACTTTCCTTCCTCTTTCCAAAAAAATATGATCTCCTAGAAGATAGAAATCATATCTTATTCATTGGTATATTCTCAGTTCTTAGCAAAACACTTATGCTACTAATAGTTTCTTATTTAATCTTCAAAACTATCATAAGAAAGGAGGATTTTTTAAAACACAAGAAGAACATGAGGTTCAGAGAGAATAAGTGACTCACAGATCATACCTTTTGTAAATTGAAGGGCCTTATTCAAACACAGACCTTTGGGAACCTAAAGTGTTTCCTACACCGTGCTGGGATCCTTGAGTATTGAGCCTTTATCAAAGTGGTCTAGGGGTGGGATACTTCAGGCCTCGTTCTGATCTGATCAGCCAGCTATATGATCTTCAGCAAATTACTATTTCCTTTTTAGAAGTCTCCTTCTCAGATCTGACAGCCACATTTTTCCAGCACAGGCACCCATATCTTGTCAGTGGCATGCTACTTGAGGTAATGGGTACAGAAGGTTTGTGAAGCACCCAAAGCACACAGATATGAGGTGATAGGTTTTAATTGCAACCTGCTGTATGTTTGGAGATGGATTTTCCTAAATGTGGAACTTCATGTTTACATTCTTCCAAATGATTCATACTTTATTTCATCTGCTTCCTTGCCTACCACACACTGAAATTGCATGAAGGTAATATTATGTTCATGTATATTACTTCTTGACAGTTTGGGTGAAAATAAAGACTGATATTAATATTATTAAAGTCATTTAAATTACATATCCATCCTAAACATTACACAGTATAAGTGGAGACAATCAATATTAGAAAATGGCAAGAGACAAAATTAGTGAGGCAAGATGTTTTATTTGAAAACTTTTAACAAAGAATCCCTAATAGGTGGGAACTGAAAAAAAATTAAGTCTTGTTTTGACAGTATTCATTTAAGAGGGAGAAATATGTTGGAGAATATAGAAAAGACATTTTTTAAAGACAAAGGAAATTTGACACTATATAGTTTAAAAAGATTTATTTTTGTTAAAAAATAGAATTCTCTCTATATTATAGCTGTACATCCTATTACTTCCATTTGATACTGAAAAATGGAAAAAGATAACTCATATCTAAGGAAACATTGATTCCAGTGCATTTTCAATTCAAATAAACAGTCTTCACTCAACAATGAAATTCATATTAAAAAAAGGCATTTTTTTCTCTTTTCCTCCTTTTATTTATATATCCACAATCAGACAAGCCATAACACTATCTAAACAACTGTATGTATTAACAAACAAACATAGATCAATAGCTATAATTTGACACACATGCACCGTTCTCTATGAAAACATCAATAGTCTAAAAGCTGAGTGGGCATAGCTGGAAAAAATATGCTTCACAGACACAATGTTGGCAGAAGATTAAATAACCAGATGTCAGGGAGAAAAAAAAATTCAATGAAACTGAACGCATATTGGAAATGTACAGGTATTCTGTAGAACTAAACTGTTCAGGATTAATAATAAGAAAATTATCTTCTACTTGCAGTCATTCAATTACTGTGTGTGCAAATATTTTGGATTGGATGTTTCCTATTCAAATATATTATTATCTACCTAAGGAGTCCTGTTGGGAGTCAAGGCAGAACTAGGATATGAGTTGCACAATGCAGTCCAATCTGAAAACAATATCTTAAGTTGCTATAGAGCCTTTCATAAGCGAAACCACAGATGACTTGTGTCATTCAAATCTACAGCACTGTGATGGAGCAATGAAAAGGGAATATATAACTTAGTAATGGGCTCAGGCAGCTGAGAGAAGCCAAGTTTATGTAGAGCATTTGATTGAAAATAGATGAAATTCAAGAGTGTGTCAACTCAGCCAGCACCTACACAAACCAAAAAGCAAATAAGCCATTTGCCATTTTATTATGAGGCAGTATGAATGTGGATAGGGTAGTGCACCAGGGACAGGGGCCATACAACATTTTTATCATTTTCCAATGTTATTATATAAAATAATTCATTGTAATTACATGCAATGGAAGACAATTTGTCTCTTAGGACTAGTATTTTTTAAGTGGTGACTCTTGGCTTCATAACATACTAAAATGGTCAGAAGTGACCATGCCAGGGAAAATATCAATTTATCATAGAAAACTTGTAATTCACTTCTTAAAAATTGCCATGATGTAGGTCTACAAGCATTGTCTCACAAACATCCATAGTTCTGTAACTCCTGAAATTGCTTAAAGAATACAATCTCATTGTTTCTGTAATCTTCACACATATAGGAAAGGAATACAATATGTTAAACCAATTCACTTGCTTACATAAATGTTATATGTCAATTCTGTCTAGAAAATAAGAGAATGAAAAGAGGAAATGTGCTGTGGGATGGGGTTTAATATTGGATGAAATTACATAGGTAGAAGAAGATACAGAATAGAGAGGTTACCTTCCTAGAGGAAAAAAAAAAAGAAAAAAAACCAAGAGAAAAACAAAACCTGTCATTTAGAAATAGATATATTAAAATAAATATTAAGACTTCTGACCAGAACACTGAAAAAGGAGCAGATGTATCAGTAATGTATCAGGCAAGAGGCAATGCAACATTTCAAAGTGATGAGCCACAGATTCAAGAGTGGAGATCAAGACAAAAAAAACAGAAGGCTGAGGCATTGGGATAGGCATGATGCAAAAGTGGAATATGAAGACTAGACTACATTTTAAAAGTTACCCAAATGTGCACTTTTATTTTTCCTGAAGAATATCATGAGCAAAAGATTGGTAGATACAAGTAGATAGATGATGACATATGATAGCTGACAGATAGATAGAATTTTTAAAACATAAATCACTAAGAAAAATATACAAATAAAATAAATCAGCAGGGGGCAGTTTTAGGCATCCAACCATCCAATAAACATATGTAACAATACTCAACCTCATTAGTAAACAAAGAAATACTAAATAAACTATACTAAATTTTAATCCATCAAATTGGTTAATATATTTTTTTTAAAGTAGGCTCCAAGCCTAGCATGGAGCCCAATGTGGGACTCAAACTCATGACTATGAGATCAAGACCTGAGCAGAGATCAAGAGTCATATGCTTAACCAGCTGAGCCACCCTGGTGCTCTGTTACTATTAAGTAACACATTAAAAAAGACACATCACTGTTGCAAGCCTGTGATGATACAGGCACTTTTTCTATCAGTATGATGCTTTAAAAATTTTTAGGAGAAATCTTAGAATATTGCATTCCTATTAACAATTTCAAGAAATTCATTCTATATAAATAATTATGGGTTTATGCAAATATTTAATCATATATATTTATTTTAACATATACACAAACACACCCTAAGACATAAGCCATTCACACATATTTATCCGAGTGGTTCAGAGAGGTTTAACCCAAGATTTAAGTCTTTTCTCAGGGAATTGGTGAAATAACATCTGTTCCTGATCATCGTCTTCACAGGGTTTTGAGGACATAGAGAAATAGGAGTTGGAGAATGTGGCCCCATGGGCCAGGTTGAAGAGCTGAGAGAAAGTAGTCTATAAAGAAATGTCAAGACATTGATTTGAAGGAGTTTGTGAGACCCTGACTTTACATGACACTGTTTTGGGTCCCTAGAGACAAAATCCAGTAAACATTTAGAGTGACTCTGAGAACTGCATGTAACACACTGGTGCTTTTGCACAGCTTGAAGTTTTAGAAATGTTGAGAGATCCAGGAGAAAGGGGCCCCCAGAAAACAGGGGCCATGTTACAGCAGAGGACTGGTAGTAATGGCAGCACTAAGGCATTACCCCCATGAGGCCATCAAGAAATATATACCATTTGGAATGAAATCATGAAAGAACTTTCCATGTGGCCATGTGCGACACACCTGGCGATCCAGGGACAACTGGAGAGACTTGAAGGTAATGGTGCTAAAAGACATTGGCCAAAAACATTGTCAAGATCAGCAAAGAAATCCCCTCATGGCAACCCCAAAGAAGGAGCACAGCCAAATAGCATTTAACTCCTAAACTGAGGCCTGGAAAGAAATGGAAGATTCTGGAATAAAGTAGAAGTAGTAACTTTGAGAATTCTCATGAATGTCCTTAATTATGGAGCACACAGACTATATGTTAATCTTTTCTCTCTTTTAACTGACATGTTGTAGCAACAGCTACTAGAAAAATTAGGGAGCATGAATGATAAGGCTGTGTCTCTAAAGGAAATGAATGCTTTGGCTCCAAACATTCAGTGGGAGAAACAACTCAGTCTGTAGAAATTGTGAGCTCCTACTAAGTAGGTGAAATGAATCTTCCTATAGGACAGATAAAGCCAGTCAAAAACAGCATCAAAGGCAGAGGAGGAGTTGAATCAGGAATGCTGGTAAACCTACTGAAGTTGGGTGCCTGGAATGGGGCCAGGGCTAGAATAAAATCCCAGTAAAGATTTTTAGCAAGTTTACTCCTGCTAATATTTACATTTTTCCCAGCTACAGGAACCAGGTATTAGTGCCCTGAAGAACAAACTGAACACCATTTTATCAGAACTCACACCCAACCCTAGATATATCCTCAAGGTATACAAAAGATAGGTAAGAAAATAAATACCCCCAATTCAAATTATAGCTCAGAAAGGAAAGCAACTAGATTTTAGATCTTATGGGAAGGCATAAGAAGTCCCTCCCTCTCTCTCCTTCTCACAAACACAGGCACATACACACACCATATGAGAGAAAAACAGAAAGTCTAGACATGCTGCCCAAGTAAGAGTTTATAAAAGAACAGAAGCAGAAGGAAAAGGGAGCTGGGGAATTAAGAAATAATACAAAATCAGTAAGGAGATGGATATGCATTTCAGAAGTTCATATTACAGACATGGAAAGAAAGATTGAGAAACTCCCAGTGATGGCAAGTAGGTAAAACAAAACATAAGGAGATTAAAGCAGAGCAAGAGGGAGTACTTGATATACAGGTGAGAAAGATGAGGATATTGTGTATCCTTAAGGTAGGGGACTCAACAAAAGTGACAAAGGACACTCTGAGATGACAGCAAACTACTTCCTCAGCATAAGAAATAAAGAAATCCTTAAATCGAAATATGCATTGAGTTGTAGGAAGAATTGAAATAGAGTATTCAACACTGAAAAATACCTTGAGTTAATAATTTTTGAAATTTAAGGATAAAGGTAGAAATATTTGAGCTATTCAGAGAAGAGAAGCAAATTGCAGGCTAGGAAGGCAGTGTGGGGCTGGTCTGACACAGCTCCACAGTCACACATTTGAGATGAGAAGTCCGTGAAACAGCACTTCCAAGTTGTGAAGGAAAGAAAGCAATATTAGATGCCAAGATCTGGTTTCAGTAGGAAAGCAACAGGCAGCTTTTAGAAAATGAAGGAATTCAGGGAGCTTAATGCTCAGGAACCCTTCTTGAAAACGAAAAGAAGGACAGAAACAACAACGAAATTCCCTCAATATTAATTCCAACAAGAGACATATCAAGACAAATATTTCAGTATTTATAGTGGCTGTGATTTTTTTAAAAGTATCTTGGTTTGACTAAAGCTAGTTAACTATAGAAATAATACTAGAAGCTTTTTTGAATTATTTTTTTCAAAAACAAAGTAATTATTCTAAATCTTAATAAATATAAAATAATCAAAAAAATTTTTTTAATTAATTTTTTTTATTGGTGTTCAATTTACTAACATACAGAATAACACCCAGTGCCCGTCACCCATTCACTCCCACCCCCCGCCCTCCTCCCCTTCTACCACCCCTAGTTCGTTTCCCAGAGTTAGCAGTCTTTACGTTCTGTCTCCCTTTCTGATATTTCCCACACATTTCTTCTCCCTTCCCTTATTTTCCCTTTCACTATTATTTATATTCCCCAAATGAATGAGAACATATAATGTTTGTCCTTCTCCGACTGACTTACTTCACTCAGCATAATACCCTCCAGTTCCATCCACGTTGAAGCAAATGGTGGGTATTTGTCATTTCTAATAGCTGAGTAATATTCCATTGTATACATAAACCACATCTTCTTTATCCATCCATCTTTCGTTGGACACCGAGGCTCCTTCCACAGTTTGGCTATCATGGCCATTGCTGCTAGAAACATCGGGGTGCAGGTGTCCCGGCATTTCATTGCATTTGTATCTTTGGGGTAAATCCCCAACAGTGCAATTGCTGGGTCGTAGGGCAGGTCTATTTTTAACACTTTGAGGAACCTCCACACAGTTTTCCAGAGTGGCTGCACCAGTTCACATTCCCACCAACAGTGTATGAGGGTTCCCTTTTCTCCACATCCTCTCCAACATTTGTTGTTTCCTGCCTTGTTAATTTTCCCCATTCTCACTGGTGTGAGGTGGTATCTCATTGTAGTTTTGATTTGTATTTCCCTGATGGCAAGTGATGCAGAGCATTTTCTCATATGCATGTTGGCCATGTCTATGTCTTCCTCTGTGAGATTTCTGTTCATGTCTTTTGCCCATTTCATGATTGGATTGTTTGTTTCTTTGGTGTTGAGTTTAATAAGTTCTTTATAGATCTTGGAAACTAGCCCTTTATCTGATATGTCATTTGCAAATATCTTCTCCCATTCTGTAGGTTGTCTTTGAGTTTTGTTGACTGTATCCTTTGCTGTGCAAAAGCTTCTTATCTTGATGAAGTCCCAATAGTTCATTTTTGCTTTTGTTTCTTTTGCCTTCGTGGATGTATCTTGCAAGAAGTTACTATGGCCGAGTTCAAAAAGGGTGTTGCCTGTGTTCTTCTCTAGGATTTTGATGGAATCTTGTCTCACATTTAGATCTTTCATCCATTTTGAGTTTATCTTTGTGTATGGTGAAAGAGAGTGGTCTAGTTTCTAGTCCCTATCAAAATACCATGGACTTTCTTCAGAGAGTTAGAACAAATTATTTTAAGATTTGTGTGGAATCAGAAAAGACCCCGAATAGCCAGGGGAATTTTAAAAAAGAAAACCATATCTGGGGGCATCACAATGCCAGATTTCAGGTTGTACTACAAAGCTGTGGTCATCAAGACAGTGTGGTACTGGCACAAAAACAGACACATAGATCAGTGGAACAGAATAGAGAATCCAGAAGTGGACCCTGAACTTTATGGGCAACTAATATTCGATAAAGGAGGAAAGACTATCCATTGGAAGAAAGACAGTCTCTTCAATAAATGGTGCTGGGAAAATTGGACATCCACATGCAGAAAAATAATCAAAATTTAAAAAAACAAAATTAAAATAGTACATGCACGGGTACAAGCAGGTGAAGGGAAGTGTGATAAATGAGAATGTTAGTGCCCTTTTCTTTGTTGGCATGGAGCAAACCAATACTATCATAAAATGAAACATGGAATTCAAAAATCTCTGTTTTTTTTTTTTAACCTTAATAGCACCTTTTAGAAAAATAGTATCTTTTCATTAAAGATTTTTTTTTTAAATCCAGCTATACTTGCAGTTCAAGTAAGTTCACTTGAACTGCAAGTATAGCTTCACTTCTGCTAAATTCTTGAAAAAGTGAGATTTAATCCTTTTAATTGAAAGAATTGTAGGTATTAGGGATGCCTGCGTGGCTCAGTAGGTTCAGTGTCTGCCCTCAGCTCAGGTCATGATCTCAGGGTCCTGGGACCAAGTCCTGCATCCAGCTGTCTGCTCAGCAGGGAGTCTACTTCTCCCTTTCTTTCTACCCCTCCCCTCACTGGTACTCTCTCTTTCTCTCTTTCTCATATAAAGAAATAACATCTTAATTTTTTTTAATTGTAGGTATTTATGAGGACCCAGATTAATGAAGCCAGTACTGTCTCATCTATTCTCTCTCTCTCTCTCTCTGTTTCTCTTGCCTTCTCCTTCCCTCACTGCCTGCCTGCCTTCCTCCCTCCATCACTGTACATATTAGGTGATTACTTTTAAGACAGTTGCTGTTATTTCTATTAATTTCTCATTTTTGTATTATTTGACATTTATAGTACATACATATTTATATGTATATGTCTGCATGATACGTGTTTGAGTATTGTCAAATAAAAAACAGATTTGCCTAGGAATATAGTCAATAATATCATAGTAACATTGTATGGTGACAGATGGTGACTATGCTTATCATGATCAGCATGGAGTAATGTACAGACTTGTCAAATCACTATGTTGTACACCTGAAACTAATATAACAGTGTATGTCAACTACAATTAAAAACCCAGAAAACAAAAACTATACTTAGTAAGTAGAGACTTTATTCAAAATGATTATTGGTGGGTGGAGGGAGACCAAAGGAATGGAGACTATTGCAATGCAGAGAGCTCTGATGCTGAGATCTGAAAGTATCTCAAGGGTTAGGCCAAAATAGGTTTTCTTTTTTAAAGAGGCACAAACAGGGTAGAAAGAACTGGCTGTGAGCAAGTGGCTGGATTGGGCAGTGGATCAGAGAATGTTTTACCTTGAGAACAGCTTACTTCAGAACATATTGTACGTGCTGCTCAGGGTGAGGGGGTGTTAAAGTTCAAGAGACTGGGAGGAAGGAGAAAATCTTAACCAAAGTTTGCTTAACAAGCAGTGTGTTCAGAATGATCAGTGGGTACAAGCAGTTCAGCTAAATCTTTTATGAGGCAAAGAATGGGAATTTGGAGGATCTATATCTGTCCTACTGATAGGTAAGCAAGTGGGGCCATCCATGAGTCTGATCAAGTCATATAAGGAAGGGTGGCCCATTGTAGTAAGCCATTTTTCTGAAGTACAAAAGGATGAGGGTATTTCTTGACCTTTCCTGTTTTCCTGGATCACCGAGCTCAAGAAAAATCCAACATTTTCTATGTGTGTGTGTCTGTGCATGTGTGTGGTGGGGGTAGATGTGTATAATTTACATTTGTATATATATTTATATATATATAAAATTTTATACTAGAACAAAGGTACAGGATATGAGGTACTTTAAAACAGCCAATATGAGAATAAATCAAACAAATATACTAGAACAAAGGTACAGGATATGAGGTACTTTAAAACAGCCAATATGAGAATAAATCAAACAAATAATCAGTCATTAAACCAAAGCAGACTCCTTTGTTTGGGGGCACATTTTGAGCGTTGTAATATCCAATCACCATTCTCACAGGTCGAATTCAAAGGAGTTAATATAGACATTGCTTCAATATTTCTAACTTCTATGTGAAGGTATAACTAAAATAGTTGCAACATTAAGTTCTCAGTGTCCAAAACATGGGCTCTGGTGCAGTTGAGAAATAGAGCCGTCCCCCCTCGCTGTTTCCATGTAGGTTATCTTGGGAGTTGAGCGCACATAGATAGAAGTTATCATTCTGCTCCATAATGAAGAATGAAATATTTTCATTTCCTCATTTAGTCTTTCAGTCTTTGAAGAAATACTTATGAAATAACTTTTTTTTTTACAATACATGCTGTTTGCTCTAGGGCTCTCTTACCTCCCCGAAGACTATAAACTCCTGTGTGTTAATGATTTAAATAACAATACAAGAAAACAACATTAAAATGCCAGAAGATAATACAGGACACACTAAGTATGTAGAACGTATATACTATTAGGTAAGGGTAATAAAGAGAAGAGTGCAATGTGAGACAAGCCAAGATAGATTCTGTATCATTTACCTAAATGCATGGATGGATTTGGTTGATAGAAGAAATAGATATGTAATTCTAGGTTGGTGGGAGGTAGAGTAAAAAATCATGGTAAATGTAATAGTTAAGGATCTCTCTTATGTACAAGAAGGGGTTTCAGACTATGACCCATCTCGGTTCACACGTTTCCTGACACCGTAGTGCCATTTCCTTTCTTTGACTCACACGTGCCTTCATGGCTCTCCATAGTTAGAGGCAACTGCCTGCCCATTCATCTCACCCAGTTCTTTTCTTTCTCCAAAGAAAAAAAAAGGTCCAGGATAGACTCATTATCAAGTGGTAGCCACAGATATTTTATCACAATATGGCCCTGCCAATTCCTGCCTGGCTCTAGGATGAAATAGCCATCATATTCATTGTGTAACTATCTTCATTTCAAGGCAAGTTGAAGCTGTTATTCTTTACTTTGTCATTTGGCTGAGTCTTGATGCCTTTTACCTTGGCGTTCCAACTAATCCATTCTTCACCTTCATGGTAAGACCTCTTACTTTCATTTATGGATGCAACTATGTGCATGCTCACAAGGCAAATTAGAGTTAACTGCAAATAGAAATACACAACTTCTATAAGGTCAGATAAAGGCTCTATAACTTAATCAATATCTAATTAAACATATCTCCTTACACTTGTTACTCATTTATATAGGATTTTATATCAACCAAAGTATTTACAATCATGCTTTTTTCTACTTTCCAGCATTGCCTCATGGGTAATTAACCCAAAGCACAGAGAGGTTTGATGACTGAGCCCAAGTCACACAGAAAAAAAAAAAAAATCATGTGTCATCCATCTTTCCAACAAATCTCTCTTTACCCTTTTACATTTTTACTACTCCTGTCTTGACCCCAGAATGTTTCTGCCCTACCAGCTTATGAATATACCAGTTTTCCTCAACTTTAAAACATTGTTGTTTAAATGCTGAATAAGTTTAAATATAGCTTTTTGAAGCTAATAGGAGATAGAAATATATTTCCTGAGTTAAATGTACACTCTTATTAGTCATGCACATGTGATCTAGATAACGTTAAATGTTGAAAACCCAACACAGAAAATGAAAAATATGTATATATCCTCATCCCTCTAACTACCAATCTTTCAAGGCCAAGTTCAAATGTCAGCATATCCAGGAAGCATTTCCTATTTGCCTTACCTGGAAATAACTGCTCCCTCCCTAAAAATCCAATCATACTTGTTTGTTCATTCCTCACATGACATTTAAGTGTACTGCTTATCTAGCCAGGCTATGCTCTTTTCATAGGAACTTTGGCATAGAATATGTTAGAATTTCTTACATTCCCAAGCACTTTTATGTGAATGCAATAGGTACTCAATAAATAATTTCTTGCTTGTCTACCTAGAACCAAAATGACAGATGAATTTCCATCAGTTAAGTAAAAAACAATTACACAATGTCATAGATCTTTTCTACTAATGTGATTTTTTGGGGTGCTGTAAAGATTTGGTCATGCCAAAGTTTTTTTAATTGGTTATTGTTCATTATGTTCTCATAAGACTTCTGGATCCTCACAGGTAAGTGGGAATTATAAGCTTAGAGCTAGCTCTAATTAGATTCCTCTTCATCAGACAGTCTTTCTTTCAGATGGCCTCACTGTCCTCTAATCCCAAGGAATAGTGGACAGAGGGAAAGCTTTGGGCCTTCTGCAGCAGCCTCAGATGGGTAGTGAAAGTAGAGACATAAAGGTTCATAGTCCTGATTCACAGGACACTATCTGCGTGGGAAAAAAGTGCTTGGCACATCCTTTAGGAGGCTTATCTTACTTTAGCCCCACAAATGGCCCATACCAGTGATTTTCCAAGTGTTCACATCTGGTTTTAGTAGTTGTGTTGTATTTGTTTTCTCTTTCCATGATCCTACTGGTTGCCATTTCCTACAGGTGTAACTGTACCTTTCTCTAGCATTATCCTTTCACATACACAGTCTGCGTGGAAACAAGATAATCAAACTTTTTAAATGAGCAAAGTAAGAAGCAATCTAAGAGGATTCTGAAGCTTGAAGCGGGGAGATGGGCTTCTCCCCTAAGGGTAGTAGTGCACTGAGATGATGACATTTGTAATATCTGGTAATTGCTTCCCCTCACCTTTTTTTTTTTTTTTGATACTTTTTGTACCACATCAGCCCAATCCCTACCATTCTGAGTGTTCCTACTGTACCTAACACTCTCAGCACCTCTGGTGACCCTGTTGTTTACTAATCTAAATGGGAATCTTCTGCTAAGTATCTTGGTCTGTTTTGGTTTACTGATTGTGATTTGTGTTTGTTACAGATTTTTATCCCCTTCTCATGAATCATTATGTCCCTACCCTGTGTCCCAGCCCTTTTGCAACCCTAGCTATCTGATATGATGAATATATTCTTGCAAACGATACTGATTTATTAATGCAATAACACATGGAATGCATCGTGGAAGGTCTTCAGTGCATTCACATAAGGATAGAATTCAGACTGAATCATTTTGGATAAGGAGTGAATTATCTGCCCTTTGGTTCCCACCTTATCCAGCAGTCCATGAATCCTTCCCGTTATGAATGTGATAGAAGAGAAACTCCAGATCAAACACAATCTAGGTGAACCAGCAGAGAAGCTGTTAACTTCATGCAATGACATGTGCACAAGTCTTTATGTGTAGAGAGGAAAATCAAGTTTATTATTTTTTGGCAAGTCTTTATTTTTTTACTTTTTAGATTTTATTTATTTATTCATGAGAGACTCAGACAGGCAGAGACACAGACAGAGGGAGAAGCAGGCTCCATGCAGGGAGCCCCATGTGGGACTCAATCCTGGACCCGGGATCATGCCCTGCGCTGAAGGCAGATGCTCAACCGCTAAGCCACCCAGGTGTCCCTTGGCAAGTCTTTAAAAGAGTTATTTATAAAGTTATAAATTTATTTTACCCTGTTAATTAAACACTGCCCTGTTCTCTCTTGGAACCACAGGTGCCCACTCCACAATCCTCTAGCACAAAATGCTCCCCATACAATCCCGATTTACTATTTTTTTTAAATGAATCCTGATTTCTGATTGCTGTCCTTTTAGTGTTTCATGGGTCTTACTTTCATTTGTATTCATTAACTCATGGAATTTTAAAGCTGAAAGGAACCTATAGACCATTTGGTTCAACATCTTTCTTTCACAAACCAGGAGAACAGACATATTAGGTGGTAATGTTAAGGTCACCTACTAATCAAATAACCAAATCGGGATGAAAACTAGTGGATACAGTACTGGGTCCTATAAATTACTGGATGTCATTTTCTTTTGAATTATGTTTTCCTTAAGCAGTTGCCTTTAATGATTCCATATACAACATTACCTCAAGTATTTGAATAACTCTCTGCTTCTTATCCTTCTAAAATTTACAGGTTATTGCAAATATTAATGGAAAAGAATTCCAAACTTGGGTACCAACTTTTTCGAAGGCAAAATCATCTACATATTCATGCTGACTTTGATAGCCTGGCATGTCTCCAGCACACAGTAAACAGACAGATAGAGAAGACCTTTATTCCAGATGCTGCATTTAGCAGGGTGGTATCTAATACATTAGAGATGTTTTCCCAAGTTTCTCCCTGTTAAAATAATTCATAATGATACCAAGGTCAGTGCAAGCTGAGGCTATTTGTTCTGTAGATACCAGACATGCAAGGTAAACCTCCTAGGAGACTATTACAAGCCATCAACAAAACACCCGCTAAGGATGTAAATTTTCATTCTCTCTGTAAATCTTCAGCTTACATCTCTCATGGCAACTTCTGCCCATTCATACCCAATACTTCCTGATTCAGTCCTTGCATGGACTTTAGCAAAGAACATTAACTATATAATTTACAAAGCTGTTTAGGACTCGGATCCGCCTAGGAATTTCTGCAAAGCTAGAAAATAAATGTTTCTTCCATTAAACAAGTATGAGATGCCAGACTCAAGGATTCTTTTCAATCAGAAGGTTCAAAGCAAAGGATATGCTAGTATTGGAGTATATGTACTAACACTTGTTATCCATCCTCCTTGAGATTAATTTTATTGTGCCTATAAACTGGAGAGAATTAAACCCATTTGATAAACTTCATATGATATGCCTTTTCTCCAGAGTCTGATCCTCCAGAGCTGTACCTACTATAAAATTTTAAAATCAAATGTAACCAGTGGGAATTTAATAAGCATCTGCCACTGAATGTGGCAGTATACATTTGGGGAATGAAAATATATGCATAGCTCCTTTAACTATCATATATGTATAGGCTGGCTATATATGGATTAAATGTATTATGCATATACGATAGCATTTTCTATCCAGTCATCTATTTACATGAGACCATATACATGGCACTAAGTTATCTGTGGGCTCTGAGAGGAGAGCCAGGAATGTTTGAACGGTGGTGAGAGTGGCCTAGTATCTAGTCCATGGCCAGCCTTTCTCAGAAAACAGGCCAGCTATAATTAACTATAAGTAGCAGGTAAAATAATTGTTTTTATGAGTTGTGTGAGACCAGAGGGACTCCAGGTGACAAAGTGTAGCATAAAGTTTCTGTTCCAGAAGGCTCTGCTGCCCCCTGGGTCTGTGGCATGATGACTACAGAATTAGTAGTGAGTGAACTGCCACACTGTTGGGGGGGCAAAGATGCACCCCAGGCAGGAAAAAGGTAGACAAAGGCAGCCCTGCTGAGGCTCCGTCTCCAGCGAGGGGGGCAAGAAGATGCATACATAAGAATCAAAGGCAGAAATTTGAGAGAGAAGCTTGTGACTATATTTAAATCATCCCTGAGGACCTCCCAACATGGCTGAGGAACATTTCCACTTTGGTAGGCCATGTATCTATGATCTAATTCATAATCCACTGACAGTGCAAGAGTACTAGATAAATTATTTCCAATTATTTCAGTCTTCGCTCTTCCTTCTCTTGATTAATGCCTGGATCTATATGACTAGTGACATTTGACACACTCTGAGACGCTTCCCAGTTGTTTCCCCACAAATAAAACTTTACCCTTAAGTCATTTTTTTAAGTTGTCGTTTTTAGTTTTGTTTTAAATTAGGTAAATCGGGCTCCTGGGTGGCTAAGTTGGCTAAGCATGCAGTCTTGGTTTCAACGCAGGTCATGATTTTAGGATTGTGAGATTGAGCTCCGTGTGGCGCTCTGCGCTCAGTGCAGAGTCTACTTGAGATTCTTTTCTCCTCCTTTTCCCTTCCCCTCTGCTCTTCAACAACCCCCTCACTCATGCTCTCACTTTCTGAAATAAATAAATGAAATAAATAAAAAAACAAAAAACAAACAAAATAGGTAAATCAATCACATGTACAAGTTCAAATGGTATCAAAAGATAAATAGTGAAAAGTAATCCTTTCCTTTTTCCCCTTTACCTCCTCAGAGGTATCTACTATCACCAGTTTCTCATGTTTCATTCCAGAGAAATCCTATGAATATCATAAGCTTTACGACCTCTCTTAAGAACATCAATCATATGTCATAGTCCTTAAAAACAGCCTGAACACATATATGGTGTTCAACAAATATGTATTATGTATTGATTAATTGAAAAGATACATTATTTCAGTGTTTGTCAGAATCCTAGAATCCCAAGGATGGATGAAAATGCACAGGTAGGCTCTCAGGGACTACACAATCATATGCTTTGATACACAGTTCCCATGCTACAGAATGTAAAGAGTTAACACTGCTGGGGAATTTAAGATAAATTATGCTATGGAGAGTAACAGACCCTGAAAAAGGAAGCTGAGCTCTGGCATTTTACACCTTGCAAAGACAAATGCTTTGCAATGTGTATTAAAAGCACTCTTTGCGATCAAAAGATTTGGCAAGTCACCCAGAATTCTTAACTTTCCCACCACGGCAGAAATCTCATTATGTATAACCTTTTAAATGGGACCAGAGAAACATTTTCAACTTGATTCTCATTGAGCACAACCTCTACCTGGAAGTACAGTCCAAATGGAGACAAAATGTGTATTATTTTTGCATTGGACATGTCGTGCCAAGCGCACTATTCCACTGTCTCCTTTTATTTAAGAGCCAAGTAGCTCTGTCTCTCTGCCTCAGTCCCTCCCTCATAGGTATGCACTTGCATACACACACACACACACACACAACAGATCTAGAGGTTCTTTATACACTAGTTGGGCAATAGTTCTTACAAATTTGACCCTGGTAGAAGGGTCCACCACTCAGTCTGACTACCGTAGATGTGGTAAATTTTAGTTCTTATCTCCTGTGAGCCTAAAACATATTACTTAAAAATATACAAGGCCAGCCCCAAGATATTTTCTGGTGATAGTTTTTGTGATTGTTTGTGAATTTATACTGTCTATATCCTAGATCATCTCACACTCTTATGGTAATTTATGGATAGGCCTATACTTCTGTTCTAAAGTTGAGTTTGTTATTGTATTCTTTCACTGTGATAGTCTTACAAACCACCACCTCTACTTTGTCCAGGCCTTTTTCTAGGTGTTGTGAATTAATATTGAAATAATCACCACAAAAGTTCCAGATATGAGAGATAGGGTTATGGCCATTTTACAGATGGGGAAAACAAAAAAGATAAGACTACTTGATATGATGTAGCATTTGTTAGGATTTGCACACAATTCTTCTAACTCCTAGAAGGAAAAAGAACTAATGAAGTCAAACCCTTATTGTATAGAAAGCACTATATGTGTGAGTATATCTCTTTATGCACAAAGACAGGCGTGCACATGCTGCTTCATTTAATATATGTAAAATTAGGGATTCCTGGGTGGCTCAGCCTTCAGCTCAGGGCATGATCTTGGAGTCTTGGGATTGAGTCCCACATAGGGCTCCCTGCATGGAGCCTGCTTCTCCCTCTGCCTATGTCTCTGCTTCTCTCTCTCTGTGTCTTTCATGAATAAAAAAATAAAATATTTTTTAAAATAATATGTGTAAAATTAGTCCTCATCACACCTTACAATTTTGTACTGATTCACCATGAACAGATAATTAGATGTGTTTACTTGCTTGTTGTTTTCTTAGGTAACCATTTGAGTTAGTAGATAAAGAATTAAAGATTTCCTAGATTGGTTGATTTTAGAATTATTTAATCACTTCAGGAAATTTTTAATCAGTATGTACCATTTACTAGACAGTTAGTAGTGGGACGGGCTAGAGATTCAGTGATGAAAAAAGAAAAATATCCAGCCATCATCAAGCTTATGGTCAGGACTAGACCAGGAATTGGCAAACATTTTCTATAAAAGGCCAGATAAATATTTTTGGATTTGTTGACCATATGGTTTCTGCCACAAGTACTCAACTCTGCCCTTGTAGTATAAAAGCAGCCTTATACAACGTGGGAAGGAATGAGCATGGTTGGGTTCCAATAAAAAGGTAGTTATGAACATTGAATTTAATTTCATATAATGTTCATATGTCATAAAACATTATTTTCCTTTTGATTTTTTCAGACATTTTAAAATATAAAAAGCAAGGGCACTTTCTCAACATGATAAAGTCCATTTATGAAAACCTCATAGCTAATAACACCATTCTCAATGGTGAAAGAGGGAAAGATTTTCCACTAAGATCAGGAGCAAGACAGTGATGCTCATTTCACCACTGCTATTCAACATTGTACTGAAAGTTCTAGCCAGAACAATTAGGCAATGTAAAGAAATAGAAGGTATCCAAATTGGAAAGGAAGAGGTAAAACTATCTTTATTCCCAGATGCCATGATTCTATATATAGAAAATCCCAAAGAATACATATACAGAAAGCTACATATTCAGCTGTTTCAGGATACAAGATCAACACACTCAAACCAATAATGTTTCTACACATTAACAATCTGAATGGAACTAAAGGAAATAATTTCATTTATAATAGCATTCAAAAGAATAAAATACCTAAGAATAAATTTAACCAGGAGGGTTAAAGACTTGTGCAATGAAAACTGCTGACAGAAAGTAAAGAAGACCTAAATCAGTGGCAAGTTCACTGGCAAGTGGCAAGAGATCCTGTATTCATGGATTAGAAGACTTAATAGTAAGATGTCAAAACTACATAAAGTGATCTGTAGATTTGAAACAATTTATCCAAATTCCAATGACTGGGTGTTGTTGTTTTTTCAGAATTGGAAAACCCAGTCCTCAAATTCATATAGAATTGCAAGTGGCCCTGGATTGCCAAAACATTATTGAAAAAGAAGAACCAAATCACACTTCCCTGTTTCAAAACTTACCACAAGCCATAGTAATCAGAACAGTGTGGTACTGGCAGTAGGATAGATATGTAGACCAGACCAATAAAATGGAAATGAGAGTTCAAAGATAAACCCACATATCTATGGCCAATTGCCCCAACACCTCAACAACAAAATGGTAAACAATCCAACCAAAAACAGGCAAAGAACTTGAAGAAGCAAAGCCTTCTTTATCCAAAAAAGGTATACAAAGGGCCAAGAAGCACATGAAAAAATGCCATCATCATTAGTCATTTGGGTAATGCAAAACAAAACCACAGTGAAGTACCCCTTCACACCTATAAAAATGGCTATCATATTTTTTTAATAAATCAGAAATATTGGAGAGTATGTGGAGAAATGAGAACTATTTTACTTTGCTGCTAGGAATATAAAATGGTTCAGCTACTGTGGAAAACAATTTGGCAGTTCCTCAAAAAGTTAAATATAGAATTACCATATGAGCCCATAATTCTACTGCTAGGCATGCGCGTGAAAGAATTAAAAACAGATATTCAAACAAATTTATTTATATAGATGTTTATAATAGCATTTTCACAATAGCTAAAAGGTGGAAACAACTCAAATATCTGTGAATGGATGAATGGGTAAATAGATTGTGACATTTATTTATTTATGCATATATATGATATTTTATTTAAATATATTTTATATTTAATATAAATATAAATATTATACATACATAAATAATATTCCAATGTGTGTGTGTGTATACACACATACACAGAGTGATAATTACAAAGGCACTGAAATGTACCAGATCACCTGGCCTTCTTGGAAAGAAGGGTCAGTGCAGCTCTCAGGCAGTGCTTTATCTTTTTTATTGATTGGTAAGCTTTTAGTGTATGGTAATCACAGTACAGGTATGTAATTAAATCACAGGCTTTCAAAATTGGAAAAAATGAGTTCCTTGTCAAGGAGAAAAAGAAAGTTTAAATATATCTGTGAGTATGAATGTATGTATGTGTGTGCATCTTAAATATATACACAAACATTATTAAAATCATCCCAACTTATAGATGGGTACAAAAACTTAGTATGGACCAATGGGTTTCAACCTCAGCCTTTATGCTCAATTGTGGCACGTTTAAAACATATTGAAACAGATATTCCAGGCAAATGCATTTGGGCCTAAGCTTGGTTTATTTTTTACACATTTGTCAGCTGATTCTCATGTGTCTTAGGTAGAGACTCCTGGTAAAGTCCAGGACACTCTCAGGAGTGTGAATGGACATGGTGAGGAAGGTGTACCAAAGCCCAGGAACAATGAGCTAACCTTCAAAGTCTGGGAAGTCACACAGAGCACAGGAAAGAAGAGAGAAACATGAGAGACTCCTAACTCTAAGAAACGAACTAGGGGTGGTGGAAGGGGAAGTGGGAGGAGGGTGGGAGTGACTGGGTGACGGGCACTGAGGTGGGCACTTGACGGGGTGAGCACTGGGTGTTATTCTATATGTTGGCAAATTGAACACCAATAAAAAATAAATTTATAAAGAAAAAAATGAAAGAAGAGAGAATCTGAACAAAGGAACAGATCTGGCAATATACAAGATTAATTTGAAGGATGAAGTCAGTGGGTCTGACCAAAGGACAGCAATAGCATAGGAAAGAAACACAGGTTTTAAGTGGGAAATAGGGGAGGTATATTTTAAACAGCACTTTGAGAATACAGTCATAATACAACTGTCTTCAAAGGCCTGTGCTATGAAATATCTGTGGAACAACACTTCTGCCATTGGAACCTCTGATTTCCATTTTCTTCCGATGTTTTTGACAGAGCCAGGAGCCTGTAGATGACTTTCCTCCAGTCCCGTGGTGATTTAGGAACTTGAGATAAACACAGGGCTTTAGTTTCCCATCTAGCGCTTTTCATAGGCATGACACTCATTTTGAGATCTGAAAAGAAAAACAAAATAACAGAAGCTATAAATTAAACTCCCCAGAAAACCAGCTTGAAAGGAGCATATAACTGATAAATTGTCAAGACATAAACCCTTTTTTGCCTTCAAATTAAGTGAATATTACAGAATATTTTTCAGTAATTTCTAAAATTGGATTAATTCAATTTTTTTGTGTGTCATGGATTTCAGTAATCTAAGTAGCTCCCACAGAATTAAAATAGAAGAAGATATGATTTGGGATGTCTGGGTGTCTCAGTCAGTTGAACATCTGACTCTTGACCTCATACTTCTGAGTTTGACTCCCATGTTGGGCTCTGTACTGGGTATGGAGCCTACTTTAAAAAAAATAGTAATAGAATTTAAACAAAATTCACTCTTATTTTGTTAAGTGCTTATTGATTCTCTAAGTGAGAGCCTCTGGAGCCTTTTAGATATTTCTGTCATAAGGGACATGGGGAGGATCCTACTTTCAAAAAGTTTAACAGGTATCATACTCATGATGGAGCTACACAGAATTAGCATATTTTAGTTACTTTTATTTTAGGCTGAGATTTTATCATTTCATTGTCTAAGTAAATGCATTTGAGAGTTCAGAAATAAATCCATATATCTAAGGGCAATTGTCTGAACAACAAAATGATAAATTGCAATTACAATGTGTATTTTTAAGCTAGACAGAAGATCTTGTTAGTTGTTGATGACATCTCAGATATAAGGGGTCATATGGAAATAAAATAAGGAGAGGTAGGTGTCCTTGCTATTTAAAATGTGTGGATAATGATATAAATCAATGTAGATTTCTTTGAAAAATTTTATATGTAAATGGTTAAATTTACAAAAAATAAATATTGACTCTATTTTTAAAATTTGATCCTTTTTGGAAATGGGGAGATGGCTTAATGACAACTCAGTGATCCTTTCAAATCTGAGAACCTATCTCCTAAATTTTCTAATAATGAATGCTGCTGAAAAATTATGTGCTAGTCACAGGATAATGGAATCATAGGAAATTTACCATTGAAGATACCCATGGACACAATGAGAACCACAGGAAATGTATGCCACAGAACTCCCTTCTTCAGTACTCACTCTTCCACCCATCCATTCATTCCTAATGAATGCTCCCAGTGAGTACAAAGATTGCAAGACACGTTGAATTTACTTGGGTTCACAACCTGCTGGAAGCCTGATATTGTTCATTTAGTTTACACATAACGTGCTTCAAGTCTTATTGGCATCAATTACTAGAGCTTAAGGATGGTAAGATTAACTAGAGAAAAACAGGATTTGAGTCTTGAAGGAAATGGGGGAACTAGGAAACCAATTGGAGTACAACCTCCTACAGGAGGGTCAACAAGATGGGATTCACCAGAAAGAATGAACCAAGAATTTCCACATCCTAGAACTCACATATCATATCTGTATCTAACTAGCAATATCTCTGACACTGCTTAGATTTTGACTTTTGGTTTGTTGCTCTAAAGCTGTTTCTTGTTGGGGACAGCATTTATCTAGAATCTGGGGTGGAGTGAGTACTAACACCATTGGCTAACCAAAAAACAGGTCATTGCAAAGTTTGATATAGTAGGATACCGGGTAATAGAGGAGAGACATTTGCAGTGTTAGCTTTGTGCTGTGATCGGGTAACTTTACCCTGCATGGCTTGAATTGGATTTTAGTTTAACTAAGTGTTCTCTAAAATTGCATGTTATTTAGCCAGTAAAGATAGAAAACGGTGGGAAAAGTCGACTCATTATCACTAGCCCAAACCTGGTTGCACGGTGGATGTTAAAAAAATATGCGTCATCATCACGTAGTTGTGAATGTATTTAGAAGAATTGTATCAGATTCATTATGGAAGCTGTATGAACAAGATTTTCCAGTTCTGGCCCTCAAATCCAGTCAAAGTAAATAAACAATAAAATAACATTGTCCATCAAATTCTAGTAAGTCAGGAAAATGGCTTTGAATTCTTTAGAAATATTTGAAAGAGCGAAGATAAATTTTCGGTTTTGAGGCATAGTTATATTTGAATGTAATTAACCAGAAGTCCCATTTCTTGGACATTCTAATTATTTGAATTTCAGTTTATATAGGTAACTTACACTTAACTATGCCCTGATAAATAGGGAATATTAGTTCCCTTTTTAGTTAGTTACTGAGAGAAGTTTACTTTAGTTAGTTTACTGAGTTTAGTTTAGTTAAACTTTAGTAACTAAAGTTTACTTTAGTCAGTTACTGAGAGAAGGCAAAGTAGTTGATAGAAGTATGACTTGATGTCCTAATTGTATAAGCAAATTCTGCAGTAGAGAGTTCAACGTGTCTCCTGTTTGTCAAGGCAGATGAGGCATTTGGGTAAGTTATCAGTTCTCTATTTCATCAGGTATTTTTTTTTAAAGCTAGGAACATTTTTCTTTCATAGCTATGAGAATTCATAAGAGGTGCTGTGAATGTTTGCACTGGTTGGGAATGTATTTCTAAAGACCGCTCCAGTATGCCTCTCAATTCAGCAGCAGTCCATCCTGCTTGAGGACCACAGGAGAAAAGAATGTCTTCTGCTGGCCTGGGGTTTAGAGGTACCAGAGCAGACAGACACAGGCGCCAGGCCTGTTCCCTTGCATCAGATCAGAAGAGTTGCCGGTCCCCCCCCCCCCATCTTTCACTTTGACAATGTAGAGGGCAGTTTTCACTTGAGCCTTGAAGAAAATTCAGTTGGCATATCCTCCCTCTGGTTCTCTCTCCTAGTGCTTTGCCCATGACCTCCAACATCCCGCAAATTGGAAGGACTAGAAGTGTGTCAGCTCACCTAACACATAGTGATGGAGAAACGTAAACAAACAAACAAAGAAAACCTTTCATCGCCATCCCAAGAAGTGAAGAGGAGAACAAAAGCTATAGGCATTTCCTACTATGGCAAGAGCAAAGCCAGGTGAAGGTCACTCCTCAGATCTTACTTTTGCTTTAAAAGCAGTGTTTAATTGTTAGTCATGATGCACTGTGGGCAGAACAATTAGTTGTATCTATATTAGATCTAAGCTGTAATTATTTGTTACATTAATCATGACTAGAGTGAGAATTTAATTAGTCACGAACATTAAGTGAATTTTTCTGAAGCAAGGAAAAAATGTTTTCTGTTGTTTGGTGCATCTGATTAAAGAGAGGGCACCACAGCTGGCTGGAAAGCTGGAAGGGGCAGGACCTTTAAGCTTTGCTATCTATGGACTAAGAAATCTGGATCCATCACCACGTTTGTGTTTTGTATCCAAATGGCAATACTGTGGGCAGGTTCCTCAACACATGTAAGGGAAGATTCTGGAAATTGACTGTCATCTAGTAATTCAGAAGGGCCATCTGATGTCAGTTTTACCTAATTCTTCTGTGTTTCCCTTATTTATTCTATATCTCTGTTTTCCTGATGGCAAAGATGTTACTAGAAAAATCCTAAGAGTTGGGGAAGGCAATGCCCAGGGAGAAGTTCACATAGAGTTAGATTAGTATTTATCTCTGTGTAGTGTTTTGAAAGGAGCAAAGAGACATTTGGCATTCATCTAATCACATGCAGCTAACATCCAGTGCCTCAAAGCTCTGCAATCTGTACTCTTTTCAAATTAGAAATATAAAGATTTTGGGGGGTACTTGGGGGAGGAAACAAAGCATAAATGTGGTGGCTGCGATAGTGTGGGCCACAATGTTTGATAATGTGACACATTAAATGAGTCACATACGTAGAGCTGTTATCGCCCCAAACAGCTCTACCCTGCTGATTCGAGTGAAAACTTTTAGACAAACTCAGCGTTCTTTTGCTCATTACACTGACCTGTCAGAAATGACAACTTGGCCCAGTCTGGTTATTCCATGCTGACAAGGTACCATTCAGGCTTTGCGGCAATAATGTCAGCTTTTAAAGGTGCAATGTACTTAAGGAAGCTCATTTCTATGATTTGGCCAAAAAGAGCCATTTTCCTTGTCAGTGGTGAGGAATGCCTTAGTTTTCTTTAAATTAGGAGTCGTTTTCATGGAGATTGTTCCTAGGAAAACCTGCAGAAAGGAGAGAAGCTATTTTTTGAAAGGTTTAAAATAATTTAGCCTACTGAGCAATGGTGTGATTACCTGGTGTGTTGAAGACAGCCAGGGATGCTTTGCTCTGTCCAAAGCATACTTCAAAACTACCAATAATGCAACAAATAAAACTTCAATTCGGTCATGAACAGTATGCACCATCCCCTGCAAGCAAAGAGCAGTGAGTTGGAAAGTTTTTTTCTATGTAGTTTGGGACCACAATATGCAGAATCTGGGGTAAGGACAAAGTAACAATGTGACAAGGTACAATACCTGATCCAGAAGCAAATTTCTCCTTTGCCTAGGGTAGTGGAACAGAAAAAATACTAAAGCTAGCATTGGGCTTTACAATAGATTCAGCAGTAATGTAAATAAAACTTGTTATGAGCTAGTAAAATGGGACAGAAGACAGGAAAACAGGAATAAACTAACACTTCCTTCTTTGACTTTTCCTATTAATACAGTAGTATAGTTGAGTCCACTCAATACCATGTTCTTGGCAGGACTGGGATTACGTTTTGATGCTTAAATCTGAGTTTTCTACACTCCATTATTTTAATATACTACCTCCAAAATCAGATAAATTAGATAGATAGATGATAGATAGATGATAGATAGATAGATAGATAGATAGATGAAAATAGTTTTGTATCAACTATGAGGATGCCTAAGCTCTATTCACCAAGGCTAGAGGTTTCAAATCCAATCCTACTAGGCTCCTGGGTTTCTGCTCCCTGTTTCAAGCTCCCTGGTACATTCTAGTACTGACTATTGACAATATCTAATGAACTCCATAGCAAGCTACACTAAAAGCTCATAGAAGATCATGGAAACATGTTTTTATAATTTATTTATTATTATTTTTAAAATATTTACTCTCTATTTTAACATAAGAGCCCTTTGTATGGGCTTTAGATTAGATTCATGTCATACTGAGAGTCTAAGTTTCTGAGTATTGCCAATCAACTGTTTCCAAGTGAGGAAATGCAGGATGACCAAAAACACAGTTTGTCTATCCTTTTTTCTATTTTCTGTTCTTATGTTAAGGACCTAGAATCTTTCCAAAATATTCAACACCTAAATATAGGAGTTAAAATTTCCACAAATACACATCCCAAGGTTAAATTACCTGAGTAACTGAAGCTAGATTTAATTTGAAAAATAAGGTGCTGTGATTGTACTTCTAAAAGTTATCCTCTGGACCTAGTCATCAATTGACCAGTGGGTTTTGATTAAACAGTTAGGATACTTGTGCTATAGTAAAAGTATCTTATCCTCAAAGACCTTACAAATGAGCAGTGAGGACACACTGAAACATCAAAATCTAAGGGATAACACAATATATGTTTTTTGTTTCTTTGTTTTAGAGAAAGAGGGGTAGAGAGCAGGGGGGAGGGGCAGAGAGAGAGAACCTTAAGCCGATTTCATGTGGGGCTTGATCTCACAGCCCTGAGATCATGACATGAGCTGAAATCAAGAGTAGAATGCTTGACCAACTGAGCCATCCAAACACCTCATGTTTTTGATAACACAATACTTGAAGAATATGTGTCTACATATGCTATAAACTTCTGAGAACCAGAGGAGGTCAAAAACAAACAAAAAGAAAAACGACCTAGGTAATCATAATGGTGTTAGTGACTGCCCTAGAAAGCAAAGAGATCTGAATACAGGTACTCAGGAACCATTATAAGAGTGAGTTTTCATGAGAAAAAAATTAAGCAAAAATGTTTGAGGAGAGAGTGAACTTTGGTTAAGAGGTCTACTGTAGTTGTGAAATAGATCATTTTGAGAGGAAAATTTGGAACCTCACCGTAAGGAGCTTTGAATGACAGGTGAAGGAGGTTAGTAGGGATATTTCCCTGTACTTATTCTCCATTTACCATCTCCTACATTGCTGAGAGTAATGAGAGTTTATGCTTAATTATTTTTAACACATCACCACTGCAAATTTATAATTCTTGTGGCTCAACACACAATAGCAACTTTCATTTTCTGTATTTGTTTCTGTTTAATTTCATTAATTTCAGTTCACTCTTTTTTCATTCAATATCGCTAAATGTTTAGTGTAGTGGAAGGCTGCAATAGTGATGCTGAAATAAATTTTATGTTTTCTATTTACTGGCTTTCTATTTACTAGCTTACAGTGTAAGTACCCTGGAAACCTTTGTCTCTATTAGTGTTTTCTTGGAGAACTGTCCTCAGACACACAAGTCAGGCCAGCAGTATCAAGAAACCAACTAGTGGGGGGCTCCTACGGGGCTCAGTTGGTTAATCATCTGCCCATCAGATTCCCTGCTCAGTGGTGGGAAGTCTATTTTTCTGTCTCCCTCTGCCCCTCCGCCCACTCCTGCACTCTCTCTTTCTCTTTCATATAAATGAATAAAATCTTAAAAAAAAAAAAAAAAAGCAACGTGATCTTCAGAAGGCACTCTCCCTGCTTTGTGGAGGATCATGAGATTAATACTACTTATTAGTTTCATCATTAATAGTAACAATGCTGCTTTTATGTGTGTAGAGATTTATGGATGAGGGGACGTTTTCACATATTTCACTTCTTTAGTTCCTATTAGTGTGGCCTTGTGGAGAGAAGGTCACTGTCTTCTCTAGGCCTTGTTCTTTTGGCTCTCTTGGGACACGTGTCTGTGTTGTGTATGTCTCACAGGTGTGAAAAAGAGTGTTTCAGTAGTTCACAAGAGAGTTTAGGGTTTCAGATCACAGTGCATCCCCTTTATGAATCATGCATTAAACTTATGCAGCACACTTCCACATTCTTTCTCTCATTTGATCCTCATAAGTTTATTTTTGTCATAAAGTATATTTACATATTATTCATATTTACAGTTCTTCTCTCATCAAATGAAACCAACAAAACTTCCACAGGCATTGCATACCAATTTCTTATAACCCAATACTGTCAAAATCATTGCTTCCCCTCACCTATCTCCCCTCTTATTTTGCAATAATAGTTCACTGTTCTGGTTCCTTCCTCTGACTCTTATGTATCTGCATCAGTGATTCTCAGATAATCTGTCTCAAAGATGGTACTTCCTCCTCTTCTCTTTTAGTGAGAAATATAAAGCTTTCTTTCTACTAGTAACCTGACCACTTTAATTTTTTTTTTTAATTTTTACTAGTTGATTTTAAGCTTAAAAAAAAAAAAAAAAAAGATCACTTAGAGACTGAGTATGGATTTATCTTCCAGTGGACAGGCCCGAATTTTTCTGGCACAGAACTTCCCTTGGCTAGATAGGATAGCTCTGCTTTGTTCAATTTCTTCTGCTTTCTTCAACCCTTAAAGAACTTTATATTTTTCAATATCTTTTCTCCCGGTGGGGAGGGTGGAGGCGTGTCCATTCTATCAGGGATAGAGGAAATCCTAGATATAATCCTTTTCCATCTTCAGATTAGGACCTGAAATATTAACTATTGAATAACTGAATCATATGCTTTGTCCTTTTTCTCCTGTAGATGATTCATACAATGTTGTCTAAATTTATCCTAGTGTTCCATACATATGAAATGTTCCCTTTATGACCTGCACTAAACCTAATAGTGAAAATCATAATATGCATTTTTTAAAAAGATAAATTCCATTCTTACCACACACAGTGATATTATATAGTATCCTTACACAGTTTTCTTTTTATGCTTTATTCTTTAAATTTCATTTCTCAATTTTTCTGTACAACTTTATATTTGAAAATATATCCCAGACGTTCTCGAATTTTACCTGAAGTCCCACATTTCTTCTAAAAGGCTCCTTGTATTCTATCCTCACCTCACTTTTCTCCTTTCTTTTTGCTTTTCTTTCTCCTTTCTCTGGTCCCCTCTTTTCTATTAATTTTCCTGTATGGAATTCTCCCCATTCACCACTGGTTTTTATTTTCTTCGTCACTCCATCATTGTTACCTGGTAGTGCCCTTTCCTCTACCCCAGTAAGTCTCAACTGGGATCAGTTTTGCCCCCAGATGGCATTTGACATATCAAGACATTTGTAGGTGTCATAGCTAGAAGTATGGGGTGCTGTTGGAATCTCATGCATAAAGACCAAAGAGCCCCACAACAGAGAATTACCTGGTTCAAATGTCAACAGTGCCAAGATTGAGAAATGCAACTTTACTCCCACTGCTGTTCTAATGCCTTACACACGAACTGCAGCTGGTTCTAATACCACACTGTTCTTAAACATCTCAGTGTAATTTTTCTCAAATGTAGTATTTCTGTGATGAGAGAGTCGACTACAGACCACACATAAAGTAAAAGGTCCCATGAAATGTTCAGATTGGCATAAAGATTTTATTTTTACATATCGTGTCTGCTCTCCTGTGAACCTATCCAGGTACTGTTTTCTAACGGGGATCAGGCCACTCGTCTGTATGGAATATAAAAGAGGACCTACCACACCATAAAATAAATGTGCCAAGTAAAATGAAGTTTAGAAAATTCATGCTTAGCCCTGATGACCTCCCCTTGCCTCCTGAATTGTGAGAGCTCATATGCTGGTATTATTTGGGGATAAACCTGTCTGTTTCTCTGACAGTAAGAATGCTTTGATCTCAGTGCTTTGAGATCTCATTTATCTTTTGATCCTCTAGCTCTGTGCCCAGCACAGGACTTTACAACAATAATTCTGAATAAATATATTTTTAAGTAGCATACCATGGTCACCTCTGGCTCATTCCTCTTATGACTTAATCTCTTTCCTAACCAACTACTGATTATGGTATGAAACATTTTACACATTACACACCATATATTTAGAAGGTTTTTTTTAAAAAAAAGATTTATTTTTATTTATTTATGATAGACACAGAGAGAGAGAAAGAGAGAGAGAGAGTCAGAGACACAGGCAGAGGGAGAAGCAGGCTCCATGCTGGGAGCCAGACGTGGGACTCGATCCCGGGACCCCAGGATTGTGCCCTGGGCCAAAGGCAGGTGCAAAACCACTGAGCCACCCAGGGATCCCCCCTATTTAGAAGGTTTTAATGAGGAAATTATCTATCCAAATAAAAGTTTGTCTTTTCCAAAAAAATACTCATATCATCACCTCCATCTTTTATTGTCTTCCATGGTTTATCTTGAAACCGATTAAAATTTTCCACCTCTTTCTGACTTACCACTGGGCCTTCTCAGCATTTCCAGAAATTTATCAGTATTTGTTGTCTCCAATCTCTAACATTCTCTTCACTATAAAATATTATTGTTAATCTATTTATTTTGATGTCCTGGTTATTCCATTTTTTTTCCACATGCAGCTGCAAAGAGTCTTCAAAATCTTTCTCTGTGTTCTTTCAAAGATTTTACAATGCCATTAAATCAGCAACACTTTCCCTTCATCAACAACATAATGTTTGATTTTCAAGGATGATTTTTAAATTTCTCAGATAGGTTTTCAATATGAGTCCATAAATTTATCCTTTTTCATATAGTCTTTCTTCCTACTATAAATAAATAATTTCAGCAATATTTTAACCTGGCAATTTCTTATCTCAAATCCAAAAATCCTTCATCATGGTTGCATTCTCTAAGCTACTCACAGATAGTGGCTTTGCCTTGTCTTTCTTTCCTTCCTTTCTTTAAAAAAAAAAAAAAAATGTGGCCCTATCTCCACAAGTTTCCTCATTTTTTTTTCCTGTCCCTCCCCACCCCCCCACCTAGGTTTTATCTATGTTCTCTGTGTAACAGTTCCAAAGCTTGGAATATTTACTTTATTCAGTAAAACCTCAGTTTCAATCCCTCACCTTTGCAAGTTTCTTTCAAAATCAACACAAACTTATTTATACATCTTTTCAAATTCTTAAAAATTAACAATAGCTATTATAAAATACCAAGATTCATTTTCTGTTACAAAATACAGATGTCATTGCTTGTCAATTCAAAAATCAGTCCCATCCTTTTCCTCCTTAATGGCAGCGTCTGTCTCTAGAATGGTTCTGAAAATGCCAAATGCTTGCTGTTTCAATCTCCCTCGCAGCTCAGACTGCTTCATAAGTCTTTTCTAGCCCAAGAGAGATATGAAGGAGTTATCTGAGAAGTTTCTGGGAAAGATCATCTTCTCTAACAAGAGGGAGATTGTGAGGAAATCCTTCTCATTGTCACTCTTCTGATTCTGGACATCATCTTGGGTATAAATGAAGTTTGGGACTAGTGCTTCCTTGGCCACAGTGAGATTGTGTCGGTACTTGGGACCAGCAGGATAAATTGGTGTGAAAAACTTCGATCTGAGCGGCATCATTGTGCCTCAGAACGAGTAATGTAGGATGAGAGCTATGATGCTAAGAGTAATGTCAGACATTTTTGGAGGGTTTACTGAATGCCGAGCATTTTATACTCTTTACATGTATCATCACATTGTCAACATAACCCTAAGTGTTTTTGAGAGCTATTTCCCCTTTTACATCTGAAGAAAGCAAAGAACAAAGGAGTTAAGTGTCTTGCCCATGGTCACACAACTAGTCAGGGACACAGCTAGAATTGGAGTTCTGACAGGCTGGCTCCATATTCTTACCATTAAGTTATACTTTCTCATCAGCCCAGGGGTCACCTGCCCCAGACTTCATAGTGCATGAGGTCATTGTGTCTGAGATGTGTAAGACACTGTCGCCTAACATCCTCCTACTTCTATGTGAAAACTCCTTATACACAGTCATTCTTCCGTCTGTTGTAGATATCAATTGTCCTGGCCCACTCACCTTCATTAATTCATTTAGTTGTTCGTAATCATATCCTCCTAATATAGATTGTAAAAGTGAGCCATCAAAACAAAACAAAACAAAAACAAAAACAAAAACAAAAACAAAAACAAAACAAAACAAACAAACAAACAAAAAGTGAGCCATCTTAAATCCTGTAGTCCTACCTCTTCCTGTCATGTCTACTGGCTGCTATTCACTCACTTCTCTCCTCTTCCTCTTTCTGGTTCCTGGTTTCACCTACTATAGTACAGCTGTTTTTATTCACTTTGTCCCTGCTACATCTTCATTTCTATGAATATTTCCCCTTATTTCTTCATCCTTAAAGTTCAGATCAACCACTCCTCTGAGAGGAAAGGAGGGCACTCTCTCTCCATCGCCAACTCTCTAGGCTCTTTTTTTTTTTTTTTTTTCTCTCTAGGCTCTTATATTTGTCTCTAGTTACTCTGCCTTTTCTCTCTTCATTTTACTTCTCGACTTCATCCTCATTACCCTCCCTCCTATTTTCTGAAACTCTAATCAGCTGTTCTTAGTAGCGTGTTATTACTGAACTGTGAGGTCCTTAAATGCAGGGACTATCTTATTTACTTACTTTTTTGTTATTTAGGGGAAAGAGTTTGCATCCCTAGAGGCTATCACAGAACCCAACACCTGCTAGGAGCTTGAAAATGCCCATTAAAGAAAGGAACACGTAAGTGAATATGTTAACGAGACTTCGAGAAATTTTCCTGCATTAATTTGAGCAGATGCTACCAACTCCATGGCTCTTTTTTTTCTCCCGGCAAGAGTCCTGGAGTCTGTCTGTTGTCCTTGGTCCCTTTTAATTATTCAATTTTCTTGTGCAGTTTGGATAGATGTGTCCTTTTTGTCCCTAGAAGCTATCCAGAGTCCCCTTTACAAATGGTACTTATTCTCTGCACCTAAAACCTTCTACCTGATTGTACCTTTTACTTAAATGATTTCCTGAGCTTCATCAGTAGCTGATCTTTAGATGTCCTCTGTGCAGCTATAACTCATCACAGTTCTTAAACGAAAAGTGCCCATAGGCACTGCTTCATCCTCAAGTGAGTGAACAGGGTGTTTAGCCTTGGCCTATTCAGTGGAATCATCACAAAGTTCTCGAAACGGTATTGGTCCTTTTTACGTCTGACACCGTCTCTATAATAAATTCAATTTATCTTCTCATCTAATGCTCATATCAAATTTCTTGCGTCCTGGATTTTGAATTACAGCAAATATGTCCCTTGGTATATCTAGTAGAATTAATAATCAGGGTCCCCATGATGTGAGCTCTTGCCAGGCCTCTGCTCTCATCTCTGGGGTCACTGTTATCCACAAATCTTCCCATGTAATGATTCCCCTCACTTCTGGAGATGTACATGTATGTTGATCCCTTCTTCCTCTTCCTCTTTTATAGGAATGTTCACAAAGCCTGCAAAACCTGTTTTCTCTTTCTCCACACTGACATCCTTTTTTTTCCTGTTCCCTCCCCACTTTTCTCTCTTATCCCAGTTATTTGTTTCCTTCTGCTTGTTTTCCTCTCACTATTATCAATAGCTCTGCTATGCAATGATAATTATTCATGTTATTATTGCTGTTGGTTAAACATCTATAAGTCCAGTTTTCTACCTGACATGTCTTGTGTGTTTGTGTGCATGCATGTGTCTGTATATTTTAATATTCATAATAGCTAAATGAATTTTTTAAATGAGAAAACAGACTTTGTTTTGAAGTGAGAAGCTCCAGATCACATATGATGATAATTGATATTAATGATAGCTAACGAACATGCTATGTAATCGGTGTGAACATATAGATCTCACTTCAGGCTTGTATGTATCTCATATGTATGTATCTCATAACTGCCCAATGAGATATGTTATTTTATGCTTTTTTTAAAATGAGAAGACTGAGATTTGGTGAGATTAAGAAGGTTGAATAGAATAAAGTCACATAGATAGTAAATTGCAGAAGAGAGATTGTAATTATTTTCAGAACTTATTTATATCATCTGACTCTTGATGCTTGTCCTAAACCTTAGCCAATACTTGGCATTGCTATTATTCTTGCAATATAGCCAAGTAGAGAAACAAACACAAGTCATGTGTAATATGTGTAATATGTCTTCACTCTCCAGCATTTTGCTCCTGCTGAGGCTGATTTTATAGTTTTATTGTGTGTGTTTCTTTCTCCATTATTTCTTTTTGGCATATGCTCATATGACACCCTCTCATATAAGTTCTTTTCTGTTCCATCATCATCAGCTTTACCCCTACACTCTTCCCATGCTCCAACATCTTTCCCAGAATGCATTGTTCATTCACATAAATATAGTACATTCATTATTGGCCATGTACCTACTTGGAGTCCAGACAAAGCTTTTCCCACAATGACTACTGAGCATTCAATGGCCCAGTGAGTGTTAGTGTCTTGCTAAAGGCTATATCATGAATTAATGGCATAGGCTGGTCTAGAAGTAGGTTTTATGATTCCCATTATGGGTTTGACTCCTTGGTCTCATGTTCCATTATACCCTACAGCCCATGGCTGTGAATTCATCTCAAGAGTTGGCTTTCCTATGTAATTCTGAGTTGCTTCAATTATTTTTCCCAAAATGGATTAAAACTTCCTTTCCTTTCCACTCCCCTTCACCCATAATAGAGTCAATGATATTATAATAGCGTTGTATGGTGACATATGGTAGCTACACTTGTGGTGAGAACAGCATAATGTGTAGAGAGATGTTGAATCACTGTTGCACACAAAACTAATATAATATTGTATGTGAACTATACTCAAAAAATAATTTTAAAAAACCCTTGCTTTTCCCAGAATAACCAGTGATGAACTTGTTCCTAAATCGTAGGATCATTCTTCAACTTCTATTTTAGTTAGTATTTGCTTCTTTTTCTTTGCAACCCTCTTTTCACTTGGCTTCATATCACTGAGCTCCCTTAGCTCATCTTTTCCACCTCTCTGGCTGTCTGTTGTCTTCCATGTCCTTTGGAGACTGCACTACTTCACCTTATGGTTCTGTCCTAGAATCTCTTCTCTTCCTATTCTATCAAGTTACTAGGTTTCACTGACCACCATGTCTTCATTACAATCTATATATAGAGTAGATATACTGTCTATTTCTAGTTTAGATCTCTCTCCCAAGATTCAGACCCATATAGGTTACAGACTACAAGAATAACTTGAATATTCTCTGGGCAACTCAACATATGTAAAACACACTGATAATTTTCCCTAAAAATCATATTCCTTATCTTTGTGTATGGAATGGCATCCTTCTATGTGCCCTACTCATTACCATTAGTCTTATCCTTAATACTTTTTTACTATTACCTTCATATCTAGTCAATTATGGAGTCTTATTGCATTCATCTGCCAGTTGTCTCCCAGCTCTATCACTTCTCTCTATCCTCACCAGTGCTACCATAATTTAGGTCTACTGCTTTAAGAGTCCAACTCCTGACCAAAAAACTTACATGTGATTTTTCTAGCCTGTTCATAATTGTAAAGGCTTTCCTGGCAAACCTTATTGGGAAAGCTGTCCTTCCCATAGCAGACTTGGTGTGTGTGGATGAGGGAGTTGCAGTCAAGAACCCTCGACTGGCTGTGCTCTTTGCTTAGCCATGATTTTCAAAGCACTCATGTTTTCTTTTCTTTCTTTTCTTGTTGCTAACATTCACACTTTAAATCTCAGTTTAGATATCGCTCCTTCATAAAATCTTTCTCTAAATCCCCAGTTTCAACTCAGAATCCCCTCCAGTCTACCCCTACATTGTTTGGTATTTATCCCATATTACCATCTGTTACCCATTATCATGATTGTCTTTTATATATTGTTAGTCCCCATTCACTGGTGGGCTTCACAAGATCAGGGAACCATTTATCTGGTTAGGGTATATTCCCAGTGTTCAACCTAATCCTGGCATGATACATGCCTGTAGAAAGGATACTGAACATGGGACAAATGGAAGAAAAATATATATGATCACATGGAGTCCATGAGATGTCCCATTTCATGCCCATCTCATGCCTCCCTCTACCTATTAGGAGTCTGAAAGGCAGATATGCAAACTTTTAGTTTGTGTTTTCTTGGACTTCTGAAAAGCAAAGAAATTCCAGTCAGCTCCCCAGGTGAGCCTTGAACTGATGGGGTCTGAATGGTACCATAATTACACAATGGTACCAAATTACAGAATAGTGTCTGTTTTCTTGGAAGAGACTGCAGTGATATCTTGCCTGCTTCTCACTCACTTGTTCTGGGGTTGCTGGGACAATATTTGTCAGATGATACTTCATGGACTTTATGTGCTTCTTCACAAATGGAAACAACAAAATTCCAAATGGCAACACACGGGAAAGGCCAGAGTAAAATAATAAAATTTGACATGTTCAATTGTCAAAGCAGTCCAGAAAAACAAGGTGATATGAACAAAAGGTTGCAGAAAGGAAGATAGATCTGGAAATCAGCATGAAAGTTTCTGTATGGTTTACATTTTCATTATTAGAAGAGGTGAGTGTCTGGGTTTGAGAACTTATTTATGATCTATATGGGATCTCACCTCTACTTGATACTAGTTATCACTATATCAGCCCTTCATAACCATTTCCAAGATGAACTAAGCATTATATTATAAATCATTTGAAATTGTTGCATACTGACTTTTTTTTAAGTGTATATTGCTGAGATAGGAAAAATCTGACTGCAGAATACATAGTCTCAAATAAAATGTTGAGTCTGAAATTCTAGAATCTATTGTGGTAATACCTGGGGCAAAGCCTTTCACCTGGACATTTGGCATACCATGCTTCAGTGCATTCTGTACCATAACTTGTTTCTACTGGATTTGGAAATACTGGGTGCAACATTGACCTATAGGCAGAGCCTGAAAAACTTGTCCCGGGATCCCAAAATTAGAAAAGTAACTAGTGGAAGAACATCAATATTCCCCTTTCATGTTGGCTCCTCTGAAGGTTCCGACTACACTTGAGTTTATTTATATTGCCTTTTCAACCACAGAGTATCTCCTAAGTGAGTTTGTGTGTGATATTTCTGTAAGACTTTATCTTAATAATTAGAATTTACATAATTGAAGCATATGGGAAGCTTTAACAATATTTAGTCCTCTCTATCTTATAGATTGGAAATTTAAATCCAGGGAGGAGAAATTTTTTTATGAAGAATCAAGCAAAATTTTGGTGGTGATCTTCTCAACCTGGTTAAAGGAGCTCTTTCTCCAGGTAGTCAAGCTTACCCTCATTTCTTGAACAGTTGAATGAGTTTAATTTTTCTCCTGAAGAAAAAAAAAATTTTTGTTTCTCCAAAGTCTTCTGAATTGGTGCCTGTCACAGAGATATGAGCAAAAGATGAAAACAAATAGTTACAAAGATACGATCATCATAGCTATCTGGGTTTCTCTGTGTACTAGGAATTCCTGGTTATGACATGGAATGACAGTAGTGATAATATTCAGTGTGGACATAGAAAGTTTGTACATCAAAGTTTATAGTAATAAGGCTACTAGTCAAAAACAATGTAAACTTTTGGAATAAAACTACCTCTTTATCTATCTACCTATCCATCCACCCATTTAGCTACCTACCTATCTATATCTTTAATGCATTTATGATCTGAGAAGCAAGCAAGGTATTCTTTGGAGTGTTGAGAGATAACAAGCCACAAATTTAAGAAACCCAAAGAATGTCAAGCACAATATATAATGAGAAATCCCCTGCTAGGCACTGTCTTAGAAAACCACACAGCACAAAGACAGAGGAGAAGATTTGAGGCAGAGAGAGAGAATGATTGCCTTTGTAAATGAGTGAGAATTACTGTTCCCTACCAAGTCCTTCTAGCTGGACCAAGAATCAAATTGAAATCAGGCAGATCAAAAGGGGAATCCACACAGACACGAAAATTCCAAAGGCAGTCAGCCAAAATGAGGTATGCATGTCATTCTAAACTAAAGAGATGGGGGTCTGGGTGGGAACTTCCAAGGGAAGAAATGCAATTCACAAGCAATAAGAAGAACAGCTATTTGGTAATTAGATGTTTGCCCTGCCACGTGGATGGGCCACTCAGATAATTTATCTCTGCCAATAACGCTTATTCTGGGAAAGACCCCCAATTTAGAATCTTCAATAATTTCTCTTGATCCCACGGGGTCTCTATTGTCTTTGGATCTAAGTAATCTTTTTGCCAAAATGGTTCACCTTGGGGTAGCCCAGCCTTGGTACCTATACCTTCACAGGAACAAAAATGGCAAATGACTTCTAGTACCACCAATACAAGTCAGAAAACAGGAGAGTGAGGTACTGAGAGAACATAACTTTCACATCTGACAAATGCAAAGATTTCAACAGAGGAAGTCTGAGTTCAAAGTCTGAGTTCAACCACATTACTATTATGCTTTTATTTCAGCCAGAGTCAACCAAATATCAAGCTGACTGATGGTCTAAGAAGTTAAAACTGCATTTATCATTTTTTTAAAAATAAAATTGACATTCTCCCACCTTCACTATTTCTACCTGTGCTATTTTCCTTCCCTGTCTCCCTTAGTTTTGGATTTTGAATGTTTGTTTACTTCTTCCTCTTTTTCACCATCTTCTTTATTTATCTCAGGACTTATTAGCAATTTTTTCTCCTTAACTTCAGAGATGACCTCTATTCTTCAAGTCAACAATTACATACCAGAATCACATTTATCATCTCATTTCTGGAAAAATAAACCCCAGGTAGCGTATTTTATATTTCTTAGGGTTCCCTCTACATGTTCTTCTAAATATTTAATCTAGTCCTTTAACATGCTGAAGTAAAATAAAAACATTTAATCAGTTTTTTGGGGGCAACAAATGCTTTCAAGTACATTACCTAATCTGATCTTCACCATGACCCTGTGAACTCGATATTACCTTTATTCCCATTTTATAGGTGAAAATGCTGGCTTAGTAGAGTTAAATGATCATCCCAATTCATATTACCTTTGAATTAAAGCTGAAACCTAAGCCACTTGAATAAAAATTCCATACTTGTTTTAATCTACCATTGAATCCCCTCCTATTGTACCTGATTTATTTTCAAGTGGTTTGTTTTCTATGAGACAGTCACTGCATGAAGCCTGATAACGATCCCAGGAGGTCACTGCAGTGTTTGGTGGATGTTCCAGAGATTTAGAAATGGAACTACTAAAGGTATTGCTACTTTGGCTCTCCCCTTCCTGAGTTATAAATGTAACAAGCTGATTATTATAATGATACTTCATTCCAATAAGAACTGAAATAGGACAATGAAATCATGATACTTAGCACTTATATAGCACTATTCATTTTCCAAGCTCTTTACAAACAGTAATTAATTAGAGGAGGGCAACAGAGAGTTCAGCTGATCGGGTGATGCACATGAAATAAACCAACTCCTTTAGAATTAAGATCCAGAAAGAAAGTGCCTACTTGAGATCCAGACCGAAATTGGGGGCAGGAGGGAGGTGGTGGTAGTAAGGGGTGAAAAGACGTTTTTTAGAAAATCAAAACTCTCTTCCTTCTGAGTTGTCAATATCATCAGCCTTTGAAAATAGGCTTCTGCCATTTGAATTATAAGGGGATTTCAAGTAGGACAGGAAATGGGAGTTAGTGGAGTGAAGGGAAAGACCAGATAAGAAAAGAAAAATAAACTATATGTTGAGAATTCCACTGTAAGCAGATAGTTCTTAAGAGTACAAAAGGGGGGGGGGGGTGAGCACATGAGTGGCTTAGCCTGTTAAGCATCTGCCTTCAGCTCAGATCATCATCTCAGGGTCCTGAGATTGAGCATTCCCTGCCCCCACCCCCCACCCCCCGGCCCCTGCCCCGCCAGCTCAGGCTTGCTCTTTCTGTCTCAAATAAATTAAATCTTAAAAACAAAAAGGTACAAAGTACAAAAATAATGATTTGATTTTCAAGGAAAGAAAATGTGCCATTCATCCACAGTTGTTCTACCTCAAGTTTCTCCCTTGAATCTAAATGTGTCCTAGTGGCTGAATGGGCTGCTGATTACTCTTTTTTTTTTTTTTATTCTTCCTATGATTTATATATTTATTTTTAGAGTGAGAGAGAGAGAGAGAGAGAGAGAGTGGGGGTGGGGAGGGTCAGAGGGAGAGAATCTCAAGCAGACTCCCCATTGAGCTCTGAGCCAGAGCGGGGCTCAATCCCGTGACTCATGAGATCATGACCTGAGCTGAAACCAAGAGTCAGATGGATACTTAACCAACTGAGCCACCTAGGTGCCCCTGATTACTCTTTTAAGGAAGAGCTATGGGAGAATGAGGAGACAAAGAAGTAAAAAATAATGCTAAAAGTAAATAAATAAATAAATAAAATAAACCTGAGCCTCATAAGATCGTCCCTTCCCTCTGCTTCAGACTCTGTTTCAAGAAGTAGCCATAAGGTCAAGTTACAGTTCCTGTGTCTTCAGGGTTACCAAATGGTACTCATTCTCCATCATGCTATAGGGAAATGTGAAAAATTAACATGACTGAAGCCATTTAAAAATATAGCTGGTAAAAAAATTAAAATATATATATATATAGCTGGAGTGGTCACTGTAGAGAAGATGCCTTACTTTTCTTTGTTTGAACAGGGCCAAAATCTTTGGCTGGATATAATGGTAATTATTTTGATCAAATACTTGAGAAGTAACAGGAGAACACACATCTTCATCACAAGACTGATAGTTGTGGACTTTCTGAAGATAGCGTCAGTAGTCAATCAATTTGAACAATTTAAAAAAATAATAAAATACACAATATATAACAAAAATTCCATACAGCTCATTGATTCTTAAGGGTAGCAGAATTTACCACCCCAAAATATACCTCTTGAGCTGGTTATCTTGAGCTGGCTATTAAGAAACAGCAAACATAAGAAAAGATTTGAAAACAACTGAGTAGAAGTTACCCTTTTCTGTGGATTCTTTATATTTATAATGAATATGTCCATTTGTAAGGGTATTTGCCTTTCTGTACCAGAAAGGGGAGGATGAGTAAATCTCTAGAAACTCTTATTGGGGAAGGCAATGACAGCTCTGAATAACCACCTTAACCTTCTTGGGTATCTTCCATGCAAAGAGGGGTATATGTATTATTGAACTTCAGTTTATTTTTCTCCTGGTAATTGGTCTTTTATATTATGGGGGGATGGGGAGGTCTTTAGCCAAGAACCTAGAAATATAGAGGGAAAATTTTTTTCTTCCTCTACAATTTTCAGAGAATCTTGCTATTGATTTTTGTTGCATATTGTATGCTTTATATATATATATATATAGAGAGAGAGAGAGGCAATTGATAAACTAGTGTAGTTGGGGCATGGATGTTGTTAGCATTTTCATTTATGTTAATGAGTATGATAAAAGTGAAACAAAAAGAGCTACATGTCCAAATTTCACTTATTCATCAGTGGTGTCAGTAACTTCTTTGACAAAGAAGCCAAATTGGATAATCAAATAATATTGAAAGTTTTTTTTGTTTTGTTTTGTTTTGTGTGCTATTCATAGACTTGGCACACTTTGAAGTTTATTCTGCACTATTAACAGTTTCTCAATTCATTTCTTACTGCATACAATCACCATATAAAGTTGTGATTTTTAGTATTTGGCAATGTCTTTCAACTTTGACTGATTTTCAGCTTCCAAAATGACATCACTGGATACAGAATTGGGAAGAGATGCACCTTAGCACATTGTTATGATGTATTTACAAAAACATATATAATGGGCAGCCCAGGTGGCTCAGCGGTTTAGTGCTGCCTTCAGCCCAGGGCCTGATCCTGGAGACCAGAGATCGAGTCCCACATTGGGCTCCCTGCATGGAGCCTGCTTCTCCCTGCTTGTGTCTTGCCTCTCTCTGTCTGTGTGTCTCTTATGAATAAATTTTTAAAAATAAAAATAAAATAAAATAAAAATTCATTAAAAAACATATATAATGTCAATAATCTCAAAAGCATAGATAGTGGTGAAATGTAGTAAATTATTTATAAAATTATGAGTTTACATATTTACTACCATGATTTAAAATATAGTCTGTTTAACTTTAAGTTAAATTTTATTTTTTTTATTTATTTATTTTTTTTATTTTATTTTTTTTTAAGTTAAATTTTAATAATGGTTGTGCTTAACAATGGCTTGAGAGGCTCACAAATTTCTAAAGATGTAACAATTTCCTATCATGAGCCAGTATGGGTTGATTTCATCACACCATTGGGGATGAAACAAGTCTTTGAAGCATTCAGATAACTACTGAACAGCCCACACAAAGACGGCAGGAGGAATGTTCCTCTGATAGAGAAAAGTATGTACAAAGAAAGAAAGGTAAATAGAGTATGGAACCCATGGGCAGCAACAAACAACATAGTGCTTACTATGTGATACTCACTAGCACCAAGAAGGTTTAGTGATACTTGGTATGTGAAAGTTACTCCCCCACAAGTACTTGGAGTTTAAGGATGATGATAATTTTTAAAAATTACACCTGTGATATACAAAATACACAATATAAGATTGATTCCTAGATTGATTTTTGTGCAAAGAAGGGCATAGTCACTTCAACTACATGACTCATTTAAACATAATCTGAAATGGAGACTATCTTCTATTTATGTCTGGTGAGGGTAGAGATTTTAGATATGCTGATTTTGCTGCTTTCAACTCTAGTGAAAGGAGGGGTTTGAGAATCACATATAACGTAGTTACATGGTACAGTTACTAGTATTCTAAGTCTGACTGAGAGGATCAATAGTGCTCCTGAGGGAAGGACTCAAACTGGAAATCCAGAAAAAAATCTCCTCCAGATAAATGGTGATTCCAGAGGATAGTAGGGACCATAGGGTGGGGAAAGGGAGGGACAACATAATGATTCATGCCAGTGATTTCATTCTTTGTGATCTTATAAAATGTCAAAAATTTGGGGTAAGTGAAAGTTTTGCAAAAGTTGGAAACACACACATATGCACACACATGTTTAAATATTTACATGGCATATAGATGTCCACAGTGTACTAGAATTTATATTAAGAAAATTCCTTTGATTGACTACCTAAACTTTATTCCTAATATTAGTCTCCTTTTTTTTCCTCCTCCCACTGTAGATGTTAGAATGCTTTTGCAGACTCTCTTGAAGATGGCAGCGGCTATGTGACCTAGTTCTGGGCCATAAGGCATAAATACTTAAATTAGCTCCCAAGGAAAGGAGCCTTCCTGAGTCAACCAGTCTGTCATTGAATCCAGAATAAGGAAGTTCAACCAGAATTTATTAATGTTTGGAACCAAGGGGCTTCTTTCCCCTGCCTCATCATTACCCATTTCTGCTTCTCTCTAAATGCCTGCTTTATTTCTCTTTCTCTCTCCCTCCAAACTTTCTTTCATCTGCCTCTTGATTCATGTCAATTAAAACAAAACAAACCAAAAAGATGAAAAAGTGTTGTCCCTGGATATCTTATGTGCCACCTTGGTATCAAAGCAAATATTATAACTTTAACTTATAAAAAAAAGATTCCTCAATATCTTAGTTTGGTAGGGCCACCATAACAAAATACCACAGACAGGTTAGCATAAAAAAAAAAAAAAAAAAAAAAACAGATTTTAATTTTCTCACAGTTCTAAAGTTTAGAAGTCCAAGATTAATGGGTCCCAAGATTCTTTTTTTTTTTCTTTTTTCTTTCTGAAGCCTCTCTCCTCAGTTTGTAGATGGCTGCCTTCTCTCTGTGTCCTCACATGGTCTTTCCTCTATGCCCTGATGTCTGTCTTCATGTCCACATTTCCTTGTCTTATAAAGACACCAGTTACATTAAATCAGAGCTCACCCATAACAGTATCATTTTAATTTGGTCACCTCTTCAAAGGCCATATTTCTAGTTACAGTCATATTCTGAGATACTGGGATTAGGACTTCAACTTGTAAATTCTGGGAGAACACAGTTCAGCTCATAACACCCAATTTTAGCTATGTTCCCTTTTGTCTATATAGCGCACCCTATGATTTATGTTCGAAGAGCTGTGGCTAATAGGCAGCAAAGAAGGGAAAATACCAAGGTATTTGGGTAACAATCAATGAAAGAATCAGCAACAGTTTCACCCATACTTCCTTCTATATGAAAATTGTTAACCTAGGCAGCAAGGTAAATCAAACTATAAATTAGTTTATTAGATGGTGAAGATGGATAAGTTTATCTAGCACATTCAAGATTATAGTAAGTGTCCAATATGTGACACGGACATTAAGTACTATAGCATTTTGGTGGAGGAAATTATTTTGTCCAGCTGAATTTACAGATAATTTGTTAGGAATATCTTATAGAGAAAAATTCTAGAATGAGGTTGACCTGGAAAAATGATTATTAACTCAACAAGTGGCTAAGAGGAAGAGGGCTGTAGAGAAGTCTAGAACAGCATCAGTAAAGGCAAGGGACAGAAAGAAAGAATGACTTCTTCCAAGAATAGTGAGTATGTTTTTAACACACAAGGGAAGCTGTGCAGAGGAGAGTGACAAGCAAGGTTGGAAAGATTGGAAAGATAGCATGGGATAAGAATGCTGGGACTTTAGATATTGTAATGTGTGTCTGCTCATGCAGCCTTGCAAGAGTTAAGCTGAACACTTTTCTGTTGGAATTTTCTGATGTCTCTGAGTTGGCCATCTAAGCTCTCCTCCTGAATTAATACAGGGTTTGGGGTGACCTGGAAGGTCAACTCTTAAGATAATTAGTACCAAAGAGCTGCACTTTTGCCATGCTGCCATTTCAGCCTTCTCACAATCTAGCAATTTTTCATGATAAATTGAATCTAATAACATATTTTTTGCGGCCAAGATACATGGTGGATCATTGTCTTGTCACTTTGATAAAATGTTTGGGTTTTTTTCCTCCTGTCCAGACTTCATGATAGAGCAGGTGAAAAATCTACAGTTATGTCAAACCAAACACAAATATAACACTTTCCTGAAACAGGGACTTGAAAAAAATCATTAATTCTCTAAGCAAAATAATCCACAAATATTACTTGTGCCTCATGACTTGAAATTGATTTTGTTTGTATCATTGAGTTTTTAGGGTTCCTTAAAGCTGGTCGACTGGAGCTGTGGAGAGATGTAAATGAGGCAACAGTGTTTTATGCATGATGTGTCTACTCAAGTGTGTTGAATGAACACTTCTGGTATTCTTAACCTATATCTATCCCCTATATAAGTATAGGCTTTCTGTAATCCCAAAGAAAGGTTTGTGATGCGAAGTGTATCACAACATAGGGTTTGCAATTAAACAAACGGGATAAGTCTTGGCTCTGTCAATGAACTCTTGCAATCAGGGTTAAGTCATCGGGCCTCCCTACACCCAAATTCTGTATCTGTACGTGTAAAATGCAAAGTCTAACAGTGCTGAGAATATGAAATAAACACAAGGCATGAAAAGAGCATAGCACAGTGCCTGGGACATAATAAGTGCTCACAAATAGCCGTATTTATAAAACGTCTCTAGATTTAAGATGCCCAGTTTAAAATGGATACTGATTTTTTTTTCATTGCACATGAGAAACTTTCATTTTTCCCTCTAAAGATAAATACTTTGAAATCATTAAAAGAAACAACAACAACAACAACAACAACAACAACAAAACCCCAAAACCAAAACTCTCGGTGACGCCACTTGGGCTGCGCCGCCTGCCGCATACTACTTCCGGTGTGTCATTTCCGGCGCGCCACGTCCCTCGTCGAGCCAGTCGGGCGGGAAGGCGCTAGGTGAGGCTTGCGGTGGGCCCTCGGGCCTCTCTTCCGCTAACCTTGAGCGGTCGGTCCTGTCAGCCCCCGCTCCAAGAATAGTTGTGCAGATCTGTTTCTGCGCCTTCTATACCAGTAAGGCCCTTGCGCCTCCATTGTGCAGTTTTGGAATGGGCCTTTCTCATTTTCGTAGGCTCCTCCCTGCTGGCGGCCGTAGCAGCGACGCAGGCCGCCTCGCTGGGCTTTTCCGGCCTGGGTCCTCGGCGTCGCGGAGTTTCTGGGCGGATTTTACCACGTGCGCCTTGCCGAATCTGCATGCAGTACCAGGGGTACTCCTACGGTGCCATTCCAGACTTTCATGCGAAGCTCCCACTTCAGTCCGGAACACGGAGCCACCGGATGCCAGAGCCCGGCCTTAAGACATGGAGCAGAAACCAAGGTAAGGCCTAAGGAGTTGTGCAGTTTGCACTTGTTGGACACAACAGTGGCCAGATTTTACGGGTCCATCCTAGAGATGTCAACTGAGCTGACAGACGAGCTCGCCTTTTCATCTCCTGACCCCAGCTAAAGCTCCTGGTAAGTTTTTCAACCCGATTCTATCCACAATTCTATCCACAATTCCTGTGTTATCATGGAATTGTAGCATTGTTAATTGTATGGGAAAATGGGAGATTTATTTTGCAGAGGAAAAGGTTGCCAGCCTTTGAAATAGTCCTCATTGCCGATTTGTTCTTGTGGCAGATGGGAAAATGCAGTATGTTGGATTTACGTTTCGAAGGAATTTATCTTGAAAATATCTAAGTATTTTGTCCTCCACACTCACCTCTAACTATGTGTGTTCTAGTGGAAGGCCTTGCGATCAAATATCAATGTGGGCAAATTTGTAATACTTCCTGATTTGCATGATCAATGGCAACCAGGAGATTTTAGAACCTCAGAAGAAGTTTTCGAAATGTAAATACTTTGTTCATCAGTCCTTGACCAGCGCTGCTCTGGTTCACCAGTAGATGGGCCAACATTTAACTTGGGTTATTCTGTCTTTTGTAGATCAAGATGTTCTGTATATCATGTTTCTTGTTTTGTGTAGATTTCCCCACTATCCCTTTCATTTGCTGAATAACCTGGACCATGGCGCTGTAGAGTTTCCCCAGTTTAAATATTGCCAATTGCACGCAAATGGTGCCATTCAACAAGTTCAGTGAGTTCTCTGTAGTTGCAGCAAATTGGCAGCTGGATTCAGATATTAGGTCAGACAACAATTCAATCCCTTTAGCAAAACTATAGGCAGTATTTGACAGTGGCTTATGAAGTACATGATGTTTGGTTGTCTGTTTTTGTAATCTTAGCAACCATTGACTAATGCTTATATCTATTTATTAAATGAGAGTTGCAAAAATGGTAATATTCTAATTTTATCATACATGTTTTTGTTTATAAGTTGTTATGCTTTTAGAAAGAGCTAAGTCTGTTATTAATCTGTTACCCAACGTTGCAAGATGATATAGGGAATACAGAATAGCAGGTTGATTATTTCATGTTGTTTGCCAGTTTCGATGATAATGAATTGCTTTCTTATCATATGAAGGTGACCAATTTTAAAAATACAATTATGAAATCGTGGACTTAAAAGTATATGATGGATTTTATTGTAATTATTGGAATATACATTGTACCCTACTTGGCCAGTCGAGCCTCTTCAAGTGATATCTGGATCCTTTTGACATGACCTTTGTAGTGTTTGGTAGTTTACTTAACATTTAGTATTACAGAGTATATAAAACTCATCTGGTACGTTTGCTACCTCAGACTGGGGAACTGCTATGTCTCCAATAATCTCTGATAATTTTTTTTAGTGAGAAATGATATTTTAAGACTTCAATATGAACACTATGGGTGTTCACTTCTAATAGATTGATACACATGCACACACACAGAATATAAAATATACTTCAGTTTGGGTTCATACTGATATTTGCAATTAAAACTTCAGATTACAGAACTCACTATATTTGTCTCCTTTTTTCCGTTCAAGGAAGAAAGGATTCTTCCTCACAAAGAATTCTGCTTCTCAATGACAGAGGAATTAAAATTAATCTATATCAGAATTACTGTTTTTTTGTTTGTGACATATTCCAGACACAATAATCTGAGAATAACAATACTAATACCACCTATATTATTATAAGAGCCATTAAAATTATTCTTGAATAAGCTCTCTTCATTCTCATTTTTTTCTGATAGCTGGACTTTATATATCAGAATATATAGTTATTAGACCTATGCTCTCTTTCTCTTAGACAAAGTTATTATTAGTTCTACAAATAACCATATATTTTTTGCTCACCATAAACCTGTGTCACTGTCTCTCTAGTTATTTTGGTTGCCTAATACTCATTCTTCTGTAGATTGTGCTCATGGGGGTAATATCTCTTTTTTTCATGCTGATAACAGTGCCTTTTATTTTTGAGTCATTTTTTTCTAGGTATAAAATCTTTGGCTCATGCTTTCTTTTCTCATCACTTAAATATGTTATTTTCTTTTATTATGGAATAAATAATTGCAAAAAATGCTAATAATAATCTATTTCTATTCTCCTTATAAATTATTTGTTATTTTTTCTAGATGCCCCCATTTATTCATTTATTTAACTTGAAATCTAGTACTTTTACTAGAATATGTTTTGATGTTAGGTTGATGTACTCAGATACATGGTATACTCTTTCAATATGGGATTTCAAATATATATACATCTGTGCACACAGAGAGATTGGTATTTGTTTTGTTTCCATTATTATGTTTTTACAACTAATCTTTCCTAATACAATTGAGCTTTGAACAGTGTGGGGTTGGGGCCCTCTATGCAGTTGAAAATCCAGTAACTGTTGACTCGTCTCAAAAACTTTACTACCTCCTACTGTTGACTGAAGCCTTACTGAATAACATAAAGTTGTTTAACACGTATTTTGTATATAATACATATTATATGTTTTATTCTGAGTATAGATTAAGTTAGAGAAAAGAAAATGTTATCAAGGAAATCATGAGAGAAGTAAAATTACAACATTGTATTGAATCGAAAAAGATCTGCTTATAAGTGGACCCACATAATTCGAATCCTTGTAATTCAAGGATCAACTGTATATGTATGCTCAGTCATCTTTCTCAGTATTTGACACTTTTCACTTGAGTACTTTTTGTCACATTTTCATTTAAAAATTTGATTTTACTGCACAATAGCATGAGCTGGGACATATATATAGATTCCTTTAATAGCCACCACAATCAGTATCTAGGTACTGGATGAGGTGATGCTACAAAACTCTTTTATGCTGCCCCTTTATAGGAAATACTCTCCATAACCCCAATCCCTAGAGCCCTGATTTGTTCTCATCATTTTTCCCCCAGAGTGTGATTCAGTGAAATCATATAACATGCAACTAATTGATACCTGTTTCCTTCATTCAATATAGTACCTTTGAGATCTTTTCAAAGTCTAGGCATTCTTGTATGTGTATATGAATGTATATGTGTGTGTGTGAGTGGATTCCATGAATTTTTCTACAATGATCATGTCATCATGTCCCTATCTAATCTGTCATTTTTAAATTTCTTTTTCTTGTCTTATTACACTGGATAGGTTCCCATAGGAATCTGAATAGGATTGATGAGAGTTGACATCTTTGCTTTGACCCCAGTCTCAGGGGAAAATATTCAGTCTTTTACCTCTAAGTATAATATGTTAGCTATAGATTTTTGTAGATGATCATTTGTCAGGAAGTTCTCTTCCATCCTAGTTGGGAGGTTTTTTTTTTTTAAGATTTTATTTATTTATTCATAATAGACATAGAGAGGCAGAGACACAGGCAGAGGGAGAAGCAGGCTCCATGCCAGGAGCCTGACGTGGGACTCAATCCTGGGACTCCAGGATTGCGCCCTGGGCCAAAGGCAGGCGCTAAACTGCTGAGCCACCCAGGGATCCCCTAGTTGGAAGTTTTTATCATGATTTGATGTTGAATTTTATAAATTGCTTCAGTTAATATACATCTTGTTTTTCTTCTTTAGTCCTTTATTGTGGTGGATTTTACCTACTGATTTTTTTAATGTTAATTCAGACTCATATGATAAAACCCAATTGGGGAGTATTAATATTTTGTATATTACTGGGTATAATTACTAAGTTTTTTTAGAATTTGTATATGTATACTCATGGAAGATATTGGTCTATAGCATCAAAAAAACTTTTTTCCCCCACTAATTAGTAGCTTAATCATAGTGTTCTTGTGTGTGTGTGTGTGTGTGTGTGTGTGTATTTATATTTACTTATTTATTTATGAGAGACACACACAGAGAGAGAGAGAAGAGAGAGAGAGAGAGACAGGCAGAGGGAGAAGCAGGTTCCATGCAGGAAGCCTGACATGGGACTCGATCCCCAGTCTCCAGGATCACGTCCTGGGCTGAAGGAAGCGCTAAACTGCTAAGCCTCTGGGGCTGCCCCTTGTGTGTGTTTAAAGACAAACGTGTACCACTCAAAAGTGAGCCTAAGTCATCAAAGCACTTAAGGAATTACATTACTGACATCTGTGTTCTCTCCAATCATCCAAATACTTTGTGCATCCTGGAATCACCTTTTTCAGTCCACTGGCCAGAGGAATGATGGGCCTGCAGTTTCCCTTCCTATAACTGCCCTTGCAGTAAGACTCAAGAACCTTCCCTTTCCTTGGAAGTTCTTAGATTAAGGGCCAAGGTCAGTCAAGGCTTTTAAAAATTACAGTACAAAACAATTGACAAAAATAAATGCAAAGTGGCTGATGGTTATACAAAATTACTCTTACTGATTTGGAAAAGAGGAAGGAAGGGGAAGATTAATTCAGAACCACTTTGATTAAGACTGTATTTGGCTAAGGCTGAATTAAACTCCCCTAGACTTACTTCTCCAAGTGGGTACTTCCTTAGACCACTGCACATAAGTCTTCAGTCATTTCTTTAGTCACATGCAATTTACAGGATAAGTTTTAAGTTTTCAGGAGTAATACAAAAAGCATTAAATAGAAAACCATCAAATTTTTATATTCCTATTTTCTGCATGTATGACAAGAATGTTTCAAGAGATAGTCTGTTGAAACCATTTAGAGGCTCCTTAAGTGTGTTGTGCATCCATGCTAATTATAGAGCTTATCATACTTTCCAGTAAACATGTAATGTAGCAAACATTTTTACTTAAATACTCCTTTCTTTCTCTCTATTTTGTGATAGCTGGAGACTTTAGAAAGCATAAACACCTTATCCTGAATCTTGATATAGCCAAAATTGAGAGACATAGGATTCTGTGAATGCTTCAAGATTTTTTCAGCATAAACACTGAAATGGCACAGGAAAAACTGTCATTAGGGTAGGGTTTTAGTCTTGACTTAGATTTTATTTTCTTTTATTATTTTTATATTTTATTTATTTATTTTTGGTCACTGGTCATTTTATGTGCACCTGTTTCATTATCTTTGAACTAGAAATAACCCATGTCAAAACATATCTTCCAGTTATAAAATAATGGATATAGATAACTTTGGATAACTATGAAAGTCATTTGGAATTTATGTGGAAATTTTTAAGGATTAAATTACACTAATTATGCACAATAGCACAACAAAAAAGACATAGAGAAAACTTGATCTTGATTTGCGTGTAGTGACCAATTCATTCAAGCTTGAGCCTTGTTTCTAGGTATAAACCTACACTATCTACTTAATTTAGAAGGTATAAGAGTGACTCTGTATATCTACTACATTTCAGATGAACACTGAGGGGGGCACTTGATGGGATGAGCACTGGGTGTTATGCTATATGTTGGCAAATCGAACTCCAGTAAAAGAATATATATATATATATATATATATATATATATATATATACACCAAAAAAAAAAAAAAAAAAGGAGAGATAACTCTCCCATACAATTTGCTGATAGTAGATCTTCAAGTAAGAATGAAAGACAGCACTCATAAGGTAGAGGAGAATGCTCATTCATACAACTTTTCTGTCTTTGGAATGCCTTGCCCTTTTTCATTATCAAATTTCTGTTCCTCCTTCAAAATAGTTCTCATATTCCACCCTTTTTAAAAAAAATCTAAAATCTAAATCTTTCATTGCTTCAGTTTGACTTTTTATGTGTATCTGGACTCCCCAGGTCAATATCCTATCATTTATAATATCATGTGCTAAATATTAAATTGGTTATCTTTCATTTTTTTTAATACTCTACCCATGTTGAAAACATGTAGCATTTTTATTTCTCAGTAACTCTGCACATAACCCACTTCCTGGTTTGGAAGGCTTCCTGTCTGTCTACTTGGAAAATTTCTGTTTATCTCTTGTCTTATGTGCTTCTGTGAATTCTCCTCAGACTCATCTGAGCCTGCCATTAGTACTATTTTATCCTCCTGCCTTTAGTACTATTCCTCAACTCTATGTTTCTTCAGCACAGGAAATAAGCATTTTCATCATATTCATGCCTTCAGCATATCAAATATGCTTGTACAATGAGCAGTTTATTGTAAAGCTGATGCCACATAGCAGGTGATCAGTACATACATTTAATTGCTTTATTAGGAATAATGAGTATATAATAAACTGTGCATATTTAAAGTGTATACTTCAGTGGGTTCTGATGTATACTTCTGTGAAACCGTCACTACAATCAAGATCATCACCACATTCATCAAATAAATATTTATTTAATGAAAAATATGGTTTAGTCTTAAGTGCTGATAACATTTATTCTCTTATATAAAACCAAATTCAGAAATGAATATGCTGAGTACGTACCTCATGCAAGTCACTGCAGAGATTGAAAGTATGCAGAGATGAATAGTGGCTACCCCACTTCTTAAGACACTTGCTCTCTGGTTCTGATTCTAGAATAGAAATGATTTTTTACATTCACCAAATATTGTCCATTGCCTGTCAAATCTTGCCTGTGTATGCAGTTTAGAACAGATGGAAGGCCATCCTCAGAAGCAGTTCATAGGATGAAGGGCTGGAGATCCCAGAGATCCTGAAGAGTGAGGATGATACGTTGCGGGAATGCAGTTGTCATGAATGCAGTTGTCACCAAGTGACAGAAATGAGGCCAGGAGTAGAACCAAGGTTAGAGCTGGAATCAGGATGAAGTAGTATGTGGGAGATTGATCAGTTAATGGAAAAAATTAGAAGAATGAAAATAATAGAATAAAAAAAGATGTATAGAATGGAATTGATTGAAAAACTTATGAAATTAAGTCCACAAATACTGGTCAAGAAATATAATGCATTTTTTTTATATATATAGTCTTCCATATACTTCTGGGTCAAGCCTTGGGTAGAGAAGATTCCATGAGGCTTCATAGAAGCATCTAAATGGTCTGGATGCCCCACATTTATGGTTAATTGATTTTGACTTCAACCTACAATTTGCCCCATTCTATTAGAATGTATCCAGACTTTCAACTTAAAATTCAGTGTAACCCAGAACACATATAGAAATTATTACTCTATGCTTCCATTCAACTGGTTGGTCTCCTTCCACTATATTTACTAATCTAAGTTCCATGATATTTCAATTCATTCTCAAATTGCTCTCTCATAATGTTCTCCCTATCCTGGTTACTTTTCTTACTGTTTATTTCTTTTTGCTGTCCTAGTTTTTATTTAAAGCATAACACTGGTCTGAACCCTTTGTCAATGCCTTCTACAAACCTTCTAACTGTCATCTCCCTCCATCTTCTTTCTGTTTATTCCTAGCACTGAGTATTTGGGCCATACATTTTGTATTTTTGTTTTTCATTTTATTCCAAAGGCTGTTTATTACAAACTATCTTGGCATTGGTTTCAGTTGAATTCATGCATATTAGTTTCCTTCTACAACAGGATTTATGAGCACCTCAAGTACAGAAGAAACATCTCAACAGTGTCTCACATAACAGTAGGGCTAGATATTTACAGAGTCCCAGTTAATTATAGATATTGCAATCTCATATTCTTTCACATCTGGGTTGATAATAGGTTAGTGATGGGCTTCAAGCTTTCTTATGGCTTCCAAACAAGGAGTTCTCTCCCTCCTGAGAGAAGTGAATCATTGAAAGCAATGCGCAAGGAACGGAAGTTTAAAGCAAGGTGGATGGACCTTGAGTGAAAACAGGAAGATTTAGGATACCTGTAGAAAGACAAGTCAGCATTATATAGAGACGAATTAATACTTTGGGATTAAACTGTCTGTGAAGGATAGAAGCATGGCAGACTAAAAATAGGCATGGAGTAATTCAGAAGCTAATCAGCCTCTGTCACAGATAAAATTAATAAGTAAAAAAGTTTTAACAAGACATTAGCCGTCTGAACAGCCCAGAAGGCCTGGGGAGGGAGATGAGAGTATTATGGCTGCAGCATTAACATCACTGTTATTAGGTTGGTGATGATTAACAGGATGTGGTTCCACAGGGAGCAAGGTGAGTCTTCATAGGACAGCACTATGTCAGAAGATGATGGTCTCAAATTGGTTAGCAAAGGTGAACTGTCTTTCAGGAGAGACATCAGGCCCAAGGACACAAAAATGAGGCTGGACCAGCCTGGGCAGTAGTAAGAGTAATACTAGGAAAAAAAATAAAAATGATGTAAAATTAAAGTTAGGCATAGATTTATGACAAATAGCCACACCTGTTAGCCTTTGATTTCCATTCCATTCATATTTTGGGACTGTTGGGCCTAAGTTTCTTTTGGGTTTACTCCTTTCAGATTTTATGATAATGAATAAATTAATCTATGAAGCAGAAAACCAAGGACTTCATAACTGCTTAACCCAGGTAACGATAAGAATGTTTTCTATCATTCATTATCAGGAGAAATTGTTTAAAAGCTCCTTGCATTAAAGTCTAGTGTTAGGTGCCCCGTGAAATGAAAAGAAAGGCTTAAGCCTAGCTTTTCATGGAAGTTGACAATGTAGTAGAAGAGGAAACACCACAGATAAAAAATACTCTGATAATTAATGTGTAACTGGTGACAGCTTTATGGAACTGTAATGGTATAATCCTTTGGGATATGAGTATGTCTAAAGTGGGATGAATATGTTGGTGTGTAAAACTTTTGCACAGATGAAGATTTTGATGAAGATTTTGAAGTACCAAGGGGAAGGGGTATAATTTGATGGGAAGAGGATGGTGAATTCAAAGGCTGGATTAAAGACTGAAAGTTCAGAGGAATTATGCTGGTTGATAAAATGTGTGTGTATTTAATCAGACATTGCCTTATACTTTGTAAAGTTGGACATATGCTCTTAGAAACAAAATACTATATTATTATGTCAGGTTTCTGTAACTTATATTAAAAAGTCTTTCTGATATAATACCTATTTTCCACCACCACAAACCCTCTGAACTTACAGAAAGTTTTTAAATACAAGTTACAGAAATCTGTTTAAAAAGGACTTAAGGTATAAGGAATAGTACATTCTTACCTAACAAATTTAGGAAGTGGAGAGTTTTCAGATCTCATACAGTCAGGACTCCAACTCTGTTTCTCTGTTTCAGAAATGCCCCATTCTGTGCCTTCACTTAGTCTTCTTTCATGCTTTCAAAGATGAAGCCAAAAGCTCCTAGTGTAAGAGAGAACCTTACTTCCCAGTTATCTCTTGAATTAAAGGAAATATATTCTTAGAAGTACCCAGAAACCTTATTTTTTTAGAGAGCAAGTGGTTCGCATGCCCATTTCTACACCAAAAAATAGCATAGAGTACAGTATTAGTATGCTGTACTTCGACAAATAGCCTATCCCTGGAGCTAGGATGAAATCCGCAACCTCTCAGTCAACTTGAGTAGTAGGGAAAAGGAAAGATTCTTGAATGCCATCAGGTTTCTGATAAGAAACATAAAGGAGGGAAAGCATACTGGTGGGCAGTCAACAGTGACCATAACAAATATCCAGAGTCAACTATTAGATTCCATCAAATAGATTCCTGTTCCGGTCTCTTATAGGAACATTGAGCTAGAAGTAAGGAGACCTTGAGGCCAAACCTTGTAGCAAACTAAGGAATTGTTTTTTATCTGTCTGACATTTCTCATCTTTTATGTATGTATGTGTGTATGTATGTATGTATGTATTTGTATTTGAAGGAGAGCAAGCGAGTACACATGAGTGAGGAGGAGAGAGAGGGGGAGAAGCAGACTCCCACTCCCCACTGAATAGGGAGTTCGGTGTGGGCTTGATCCCAGGACACTGGGATCATGACCTGAGCTGAAGGCAGATACTTAACCAGCTGAGCCACCCAGGCACCCCTGTTTGTCATCTTTTAAACAAGAATAATTTTGGTAGCAGCAAAGTCTTTGGGTAGTTATGAAGGTGGAAGGTGGTAAAGTGTGAGGAGCACTTTAAAGTCTCTTTAGTCTGTGAGGCTCTGTTCTACTGCCTCTTTGTGCACTTTCATTACTGTGTGCTTTTAGAATTTTTAGAATTCTTAGGTGATCTTTCAGACACTGAATCGTTGATTGCACTTAGACTTGTCTGCCTTTATCCTTTACTTGCCATCCTTTTATGTAAGCTTTGGGTGCCCAAATAACTCCATCTTCATTGGGTGATTGTTCCAGGCCAAACCTATTTTGTTTTGGGAAAACTGCAATATGTGTGTTTTACACAACTTTTTATATCCATGTAAACATCTTGTACATGTGACATTTGCAGCTGTTTACATGTGTTACTCTGTTGAAGCAACAAAGAAAATACTGATGATGAAAGAAATACAGGCATCTCAATAGCAAAAAAACAATCCAATTTAAAAATGTGGGGGGATCCCTGGATGGCTCAGGGGTTTAGCACCTGCCTTTGGCCCAGGGCGCGATCCTGGAGACCCGGGATCGAGTCCCACGTCGGGCTCCCGGCATGGAGCCTGTTTCTCCCTCCTCCTGTGTCTCTGCCTTTCTCTCTCTCTCTCTCTCTCTCTCAAATAAATAAATAAATAAATAAGTAAATAAATAAATAAATAAATCTTTTTTTAAAAAATGGGCAGAAGATATGAACAGACATTTCTCCATACAGATGGCCAATCAACACTTGCAAAGATTCTCAATATCACTATCAGGGAAATACAAATCAAACTTCAATGAGATATAACCTCACAACTGTCAGAATGACTAAAATAAAAAACACAAAGAAGAAATGTTGGTGAGGATGTAGAGAAAAAGAAACCCTTGTGCACTATTGGTGGAAATGCAAACTAGTGCAGCTACTATGGAAAACAATATAGCGATTCCTCATAAAGTAAGACATTGAACTATCCTATGATCCAGTAATCACACTACAGGTATTTACCCAAAACATACCAAGCACTAACTCAAAGGGATACATGCACCTCTGTGTTTATAGCAGCATTATTTACCATAGCCAAATTGTGGAAGCAGCCCAAGTGTCTGTTGACAGATGAATGGATAAAGGTGTGATACACACATACACACACACACACACACACACACACAGAGGAATGTTATTCAGCCATAAAAAAGAATGAAATCTTGCCATTTGCAACAACATGGAGCTAGATAGAATAGCAGCCTACCTAGCATGTTCAAACAAGGAAAACATTTTATTTAGATATTTACAGGATTTTTTTTTAATTTATTTTTTATTGGTGTTCAATTGACTAACATACAGAATAACCCCCAGTGCCCGTCACCCATTCACTCCCATCCCCCCGCCCTCCTCCCCTTCTACCACCCCTAGTTCGTTTCCCAGAGTTAGCAGTCTTTACGTTCTGTCTCCCTTTCTGATATTTCCCACACATATTTACAGGATTTATAGAGATAGTCCATGCTAAGTAGAAGAGGTACATGTCCTAGAGGATGATATTTGTGTCCTGGGTTTTGACTTTACTGCTTGTAATTTCAGCATATTTACATAATTTTAGATTCTTAGTTCAATGTTCTCCTCTGTCAACGACTCTAGAGATATATTCAATTTCTTAATAAAATTGAGCTTTGCTACTCGAAAATATTAGCAAAGTATTGAATTCTCCACGTGGTAGAAAAAGGAAATTGGGTGATGTGATCTCTCTTGGCAATTCTACTCTACTTTCGTGTTTGATGGTTTTGAGTTTCTCATAGCCAGTTTGGAACAATTTAATGTTCCTGAGAGAATATTTTGGAAAAATGTCACTCATTTTATTCTAATTTCAGTATGCCAACTTGGTTTTCAAAAAAGATAAATATTATGCTCTATAAAATACATCTGAAGATATGTGTTGCAGATTGGACTTTGTATAGCTTTGGGAAGGTGACACACATTTTCCTTGTAAAGGGAGAGGATATGATCAATGGCTATAACTTCAGATCTTGAAGAATGACAAAATAACAGAGTTTGTTGAGGTAGGGATAGCATATTTGCATCAATGTATTAGTTGAATAATTGAGATTACTGATAACAGCAAGGAATTGTTAAGGCTTATTTCAGGTATAAAAGAAAAAGAAAAATGGCACCCAAATAATCAATTTTTATAAAAGTGCTGATGATGCCTGGAGGAAAAAAAACAAATTAAGTAAAATTAATAATTAAAATAACTACTTGACACTAAATGTAAACTGATAAAGGATGAATTAAGCTATTTAACTTCTCAAGTGATGTTGTTTTGCATCCCATGGACAGAGGATACTTTAAAGGTATGAATGAAAGAGACCTCTACGTTCAGATAAGCGCTTTCAGTTTCTGTGGGAATTGAATACTTATTCCAATAATTTAAGCTCATTCAAGACATTTCTAGAACTTCCTATTGCACCTTTCCACTACAGCCAATTTGTTAACTAGAAAATAATCAGTGCATATGTGGATATCATTAAATTATAATCATGTTCCTTTTTTTGTATTTTGTCCAGTGTATGCAAATGAAATTTTCTCTTTCCCTAAAGTTTTATACCAGATTTAGGATATATTTAGCTTCAGGAGAGTTTTTTTTTATTAAAAATTCAAGTATCTTTAATTTAAAGATTATTCTTAACCTTATTTTGGTTCAGGCTTATACAAAAATATTCACACAAAATTGCCACCCATACTAAATTATAATATGATAAAAATTTCTAATGAGATTAAACCAACTATTTGAGTGTCTATTTTTTTTTCTTTTTAAGGAATCATGGTTTATTTAGAACATTTGCTTAGTCCACATTATTTGTGGAGCAACACTTTTGGCCTATAATCATATTCTGCCAAGGGGCAAGATTAAAAGTCTAGTATTATTTAATCTCTGGCATATAAAGAGCTTAGAAGTCATCCTTACAACAAGAAAAAAGCTGAAAAAAACTGAAATCAATGACTTTTCTTGGATGCATTCAACCTAAAGAGAATTGAGGTTGCAAGGCAAACTGCTACACCAAAACCTGAAGAGACAAGCAAATACAGAGAAATAGTTGAGATCAGCTTACCTCAGTGCAGAAACCACTGGAGACATAAACTGTGGAAGAAACACTTAAAAGGTAATTTTGAGGAACTACTGGAGGCTGAATGTGTAAATAGCTTAAGAGTGAAACTTCTGGGGGCTACAGACATAGGAAGGACTTACACTTTTGTGGGTTTTACCTCCCAGGTAGCTCACTATGTTATCATGGTGAAAAGTCAAGAAAAATCATCTCGTGTTTTTTGCAAGGGAAGAGGAAAAGTAATCGCTTTGAAATATACTCATTATGTTTTTTATAACTATACATACTTTCTAGTGAAAAATACTCGATCGGAGCCTATTTAACATAAGTGGAGAGTCCAGTTATCCAACTCCAGCTCCATATAGTTTTCCTGTTACACCTAAGGGTAAGAAAAAGAAAAACTTATGACAAGGGACATAGGTACACTAAAAGATTTAATCATAATATAGAAAGCCTGCCTCCCTCATTCCTTTTTACCATATTAACAGGACTTCAGTATAAAACAGTGAACTAGAGCTGATGTGACTGCAAAACTCAGACTCAACTAAGATGAGTCTCATGACTCATGAATATATAAAGGAAACAAGGGAACCAAAAGTGAGAATACTAAATGAATTTGAGGACTTTGACATGTACAACTGTAGTTAAAATTAAAGATAGTTCAGTTTCTAGCCAGATGACATAAAAGCTTATACTTTAATACCTATTTATTTCAATTCCTGTTATCCAAAATATTGTATATTATATATATCTTTCAACAAAAATGTACCAGGGATGTTATAGACGGTAAAGGTATACTATCTGAAAAGACCAGAAAAGATCCGAAACAATTTCAGCTTTGACAGAGATGCTGGAATTAGCAGACAGGGAATTTAAAATATCTCTAAATGATAGTTAAGGACACTAATTAGAAAGGGAGACAACACAGACAACAAATGGGTAATATATGCAGAGAGACTGAAACAGAAAGAAAAGGAAATGCTGAAAATCAAAAACACTACAACAGAAATAAAGAATACCTTTGGTGGGCATATCAATAGTCATGTAAGTAGTTCTTAGGTAAAGAATTAAAGAACTTAAAGGTATGTCAATAGAAACTTCCCAAACTGAAATGAATTAAAATAAATAAAAAGAAAAGATTGTATAACTGACAAGATTTCAAAAACATGACATCAGTATAACTGGTATACAAGAAGAAGAAACAAAGTGATAGAAATATTTAAAGCAATAATTGCTGAGAACTTTCTAAAACTGACAGAAACCAGGTTACCAATCAGCATGTTCATAGACCATCAAGATAAATACCAAAAAATGTACAACTGGGCATGTAATACTCAAACTGTAGAAGATCAAAGACAAAGAGAAGATATTGAAAGAGGCCAGAGGGAAAAACTACCTTATGTATAGAGGAAAAAGGATAAAATTTACAGTTTTGTTTTTTTTCCCAAATCATGCATACAAGAAGAGAGTGGAATAAAATATTTAAAGTTTTAAAAAGCACTCAAACAAATCTAGATTTCTGTATCCAGAAAAATATCCTTCAGAAGTGAAGGAAAATAAATATTTTCTCAAAAACTGAAAGGATTAATTCCTATCAGATGTGCCTTAAAAGAAATAATAAGATCTCCAGAGATAAAGAAAATTATAGAAATGAGACACTTGAATCTACATTTTAAAAAAGAAATAAAAGGAAAGAAAAATCATTAGAGAAGGAATAAAATCTTTATTTTTACTAATAATTGATCTATCATCTTAGTTAATTCCATCATTCTATCATCTTAGTTAATTAACACATCTTAGTTAATTAACACATCCATCATCTTACATATATTTTTATTTGTGAGAACATTTAAGTTTACTCCCTTAAAAATGCTTGTTTAAAGTAATAATAGTACTTTACCTAATAGTGCTTTCAAATATAAGGATAAATGAAATAAATGACTAGTATTTTATAAAGGATAGGAATTCTTCATTCTAAAATACCAGCACTACCCATGAGAAGTATAGTATTATTTGTAGGTAGACTTAGATTGGTTGCAAATGTATATTTCAAAATACAGGGCAGCCACTAAAAAAAAAAAAAAAAAAAAAAAAAAAGTATATAAAATAAACACAACTGGTATGCCAAGGGAGAAGAGAAAATATATTTCTCAAAACCAGAAAAGGGAAACAAGAAGAGGAAAAAACCCACCAAAACAAGTGCAGTGAAGAGAAAGAGTTACATACTTGGTAGATTTAAATTCAAATACATCAACAAACACTTTCATTGTGAATAGTCTAAATCCATCACCAAAAAAATTGGAGATTGTTAGAGTGGACTGAGGAAACAAGACTTAACTATAAGTCTATAAGAAACTCACTTTGAATGTAAAGACACATATTTACTGTCTAAGCAAAAAGTACAGAAGTCAGACAAAGCACTCTCCAGAACAAGGGAAAGTGTCAGAGTTAGCAATGGGCATTACAAATAGATAAGAGTCAGGTATCTAAGAATATTAAGTAATCCTTAATATGTATGCATGTAATAACATAACTTTAAAATACATGAGGCAAAAAATGTTATTACTATAAGGAGGAATAAACTCACTACTTTAGCTGGAGACATCTATATTTCTTGTTTAGTAATCGATAAACCAAGCAAAAACATCAGTAAGGATATAATTTATCTAAACAGCAGTGTTAATCAATTTATCTGATCGACATTTAGGAATACTCCATACAACAACAGCAGAACATTCTTCTCAAACTCACATGGAACATTCACCGATAGAGAGCATATCCTGTGTCAAAAAACACACCTTAACTTTAAAAAGAATAGATCATGTTCTCAGACCCCAATGGTAGTAAACTAGAAATCAATAACAGAAAGATGTCTGGGAAGTTCCGAAATAATTGAAGATTGAACAACACAATTCTAAACAATCCATGTGGATAAAGGAGTCTCTGCAGAAATCACATAGTTTTTTGAACTAAATGAGAATACAACTTATCAAAATTTGTGGAATTCAGAGGAAGCAGTGTTTAGAGGGAAATTGATAACATTAAATGCACATATTAGAACATAAGGAAGACTCAAATTCATTAAGATTCTTCTACCTTAGGAATCTAGAGAAAGCAGAAAAATGTAAGCATATAGCCAGCAGAAGAAAACAAATAATGTGGCGTGGACAGAAAGCAACAAAATTAAAATCAGGAAAACGGTACAGGAAATCAGTGAAACCAAAGCCGGATTCATTTTAAAGATAAAACATTGAGTAAATCTCTAGTCAGACTAACAAAATTTTAAAAAGAGAGAAGTTGCAAATTAGTAATAAAAGAAAGAGACATAGTCAATACTGATGTCCTAAATAATAAAGGATGATAAAGTAATATTAGAAACAACCTTATGCCCACAAATCTGATGGCTTATATGAAATGGACCCATTTTTTGTAAGGCACAAGCTACCAAAACGAGAAATAATCTGAGTAGTCACACATCTATTAAAGATATTGCATCAATAATTAGGAACCTTCCAAATCAGAAAACACCATGCCTAGATAGTTTCAGTGGTGGATTCTAACACATGCTTAAGGAAGAAATAATACCTTATTAACAGTCTCTTTCAGAAAACAGAGGCAAAGGGAATGCTTCCTAACTCATTCTATGTGGTCAGCATTACCCAACAGCAAAGCTATACAATGACATTACAAGGGAAACTGCAGACCATTATTTCTTAAAAATTAAAATGCAAAAGTTCTCAAAAGTATTGCAAATTAAATTCATTAATGTATTAAAAAATATATATGTAATATATATTTGTTGTGTGAGATATATCTACATATACTTATATATATATATTTACTGTGTGAGATATATCTATATATGTATCTATAGTATCTATAGTTGGATTTATTCTGTGGACACCATTTGAATTAATCCAAACCAATAGGCTAAAGCAGAAAATTCAGGTGTACATACCAATTAATACAAGAAGAGCCTGTGGTAATAGATTAGACTCTGAGACATCAGTATGAACTCATGTTTATATAGGTGGATACATATAGATACCTTTATAGAAATGTTTATATGTATATATTTTTTGCTATTTCAGATGAAAGGGCCTAGAAGCAGCAATACCCTGGTAGCAACAAGCACAACTAATGTCCAGATCTTGGTTTCTATCTGTTAAAAGGAACCAGGACTCAAGAGAATGGTTGATTCTAGGAATGGGACAGAGCCTGGAGCATCTTGTAGTACCAGAAAGAAAGTGGGGGAAAAATGACATTATCTCCAAGGAGTTCAGGACCAAATTGAAAGACCTCCTAGTTGCCATACCTGAAAAAATTTGAGAAAATTAGGTATTATTTTATTATAACTCAAAGTATAATGTATGTATATTCAAAGTATAAAATAAATATCTACAGTTCATAATTATATAAATAAATGATTGAATAAATGCGTAAATTATTAATGGGGGAGATGATATAAATCTCTCTTGCCTAAGAATCCCAAATAATTTATGTAACTACTACACCTTAAATGAAGGGAGCATAAATCCTCAGTCCTTAAGTGTGGGGTGTGCATAATGACTTTTTTCCAAAGAGTAAAGAATGTAAAGGTAGAGAAAAAGGTTTACAGTGGAGAAATCTGGTAATCACTACATCAACCTTGTGATCAAGATCAGTATTGACAGCAATAACTAGCATTGATGGTATGTATGTATATATGATGTGATGAAAATGGCACTTCTATGTCTTACAAAAGCACATAATCTCAATCTAATAAGAATACCAGAAAAATGTCAAACGAGGGGCCTTCTACAAAATAACTAGCTATTACTCTTCAAAAATATCAAAGTCATGAAAACATAGAAAGTCTAAGAAACTATTCACAGCCAAGAAGCATGGATAAATGTTGCCTGGAAAGGAAAAGATATTAGGTAAAAAATAAGAAACTCAGAAAACATGTATGGACTTCAAATAATATATCAGTATTGGGTGATTAATGGTAGCAAATGTATCTTGCTAATGTATTACATCAATAATCTTTCATACTGTTACTGTCCATTAACACCTTTGTTTCTGTAGGGTCTTATAGGCCCTAAAGAACTTGTCCTTAACTGTTTGTTGTTAATTAGATATGATACAGAGATATCTCTAGTTCCTCAAGCCCCAAGTAGGAGGACATATAAGATTATCCACCTGTGATAGCATATGATTATGTTGAGCATGAGATATGAGGGGGGGAGTTCACTATTTTTTTCAAGCTTAAGTCTACATAATAGCAAATGGCCTACGTACAAGGAGAAACTCCACTGGTACCCTTAGGAATACTTCTTAATGCCTCTTTGCTCTTGTCTTTAAGTACTAGACTCTCTGCTTATCTACAAATTTATTTCAAGGTTGTCCAACATATTGTGATTGTGGGTTTCTTTTGACACAGACTATTATTGTTATCTGTCTAAATTAGCCCAAATCTCCCTGAGAAACTGAACCACTGACTAGAAGCCATGTTAGCAAATAATGAAATTGCCTGGCTTTTTTTCAGCTTGCTATTCTTCAGCTCCTAGCCTTCCCAACCACAAGCCTTTCTTCAGAACACTTTTCTGTATGCATTTAATTTTGTACTCAATGGTTTCATTGCTGAAACTGTAGTCTATAACCTTAATTACACTCATATTTACAACAGTGAGATTTTTGTGGAAACACCCAGTGGGAGGATATATTATAATAATTTTGTATATAGTTCACAAATTTAATGTTGCTGCCCCATCCTCTTCCTGCTGAAAAGGTTCACTATATCATGTTGCTTTAGGTGAATGAGAAAATATCTTGTCTTCTAAATATGGGCGGCCTTCATGTGGTAGGGAGGTCACAGATTTATCTCAACCTTATGAGATCTGGAGAACTTTGGTAGAAGAGGAAAATACCCCAAGTCTCCTCTTTATGAGTCTTTGAACCTAAGACAGGTCTTATTTGCATACATCTAGATTATCTGTATTTTTAAGGAGTTTTCAAAGCAAGGCAGGAGAATGTAACCTTAAAGTAATATAAAATACCTGTATTGCAAAATATTGTAAATGTTAGTTGAATACAATGAGACATTTGCCTAGGAGCTGAGGAACCAGAAAATGGGAAGCATTTAAGAGAAATATCTCCTATTTTGAGCTCACTTGCAGTTCCTGGTGACTGAAGGCTGCTAAAAGAAAAGAAAATAATAGCAGCAACCAAATCTCTAGTAAGTTTAATAGCTGCTCACTGACTGTAAACGTGAAGAGGACCTCTCCAAACACAAAGCTGAAATGTAGAGGATCCTCTTTCATTCAAGCCCCTGACCTCCCGCCCATTAATGGGCAGCCTCTTAATACCATGTTTGTGGCAATGCTTTGCAGCGTTGTTTTGTAGAATTTTATTTTCACTTCCTGGAATCAAGTCTTTGTCCCTGCCCCAATTAAATTTACATTTTTCCTCTTAAGCCTGATTTCGTTGAGTCTAAATTATGCTATCTTTCAGAAAAAACAAACTCATAAAGAAATATTTGAAAACATAAGATTGAATGACTTTCTCCCCCAGAAACACTCTCTATGCATTTCTCTTCCTTCCTGGAGGAACCTGGGTTCTCAGATGTTAAAAGAACAAATGGACAGTATTTTACAGTGACACTAAGCAGAGAGCAGAGTTTATTTTTTTTTTATTTTTTTATTTTTTGCAGAGTTTATTTTTGAAATGACTTTGCAATTGCAGCTTCATTTACAAAGGAACCTAGTTGAGTGTACACAGAAAATGAAGAGTCATGTCCAATAAATTTGGAGACTTAGTACCCATGACACCTGTTTCTAAAGACAAATAATTGAAGTTAATATTTAATTGGTTCATACATAGACCATGTGGGGAATCTCCTTCAGGGTTCTTTCTCTCTCTTTCTCTCTCTCCCTCTCTTTCCCTTTCTCTCTCTTTCTCTTCCATTCTCTCCCTCTCCCTCCTTCTCCCCCACTCAGTGCTTCCCCCTACTTGTGTCCATGTGAGTGCCTGCTGTCTCTCTCTAAAAAAAATCTTAAAAGGTAAATGAGATCATAAGAGTGAAGCCCTATAGCAGCATGACTAGTGTCCTTATAAGAAGAGGAGATTAGGTTACAACCATGTGTGCACACACAGGAAAGACCATATGAGGTCACATAAAGTGGTCATCTGTAAGCAAAGGAGAAGAGGTCTCCTGAGAAACCAAACCTGCTGACACCTTAGACTTCAAGCCTCCAGAACTGTGGAAAAGTAAATTTCTGTTGTGTAATCCACCCAGCCTGCATTATTTTTTTAATGGCAGCCTTAGCAAGTAAATACAATACCTAAGATAGTATTACAAGATAAAATATAGGATGTCTAATTAAATTTGAATTTTAGTGTTTTTTGTTTGTCTGAAATATTATGTCCCATGCAGTATTTGGGACATTCTTATACTACAGACAAAAGAAAACAAAAAACTTTATATTAAATTCAAATTTAGCTGGGTATCCTAAATTTTATTTGTTCAGTCTGGCAACCCAACCTATGAGAGATGAAGTCTTTACATAGGAAGTTCCATTTGAACTGGATCACAAAAGATAAAAATTATTTTGGTGGTGGTTGCAGTGGCCAGAGAAGTCCATGTGAGCAGGCCCCAATGGAAATTTTCACCACTTTTGCTTACTATGTTTATACTATAGCAGCTATCACAGCCCACAGTCATTTTAACTATTCAGAAATGATAGTTTAATTAAAAATGGAAAGTCTAACTGCCATTGATTACTTGGTGGTTTCTAAACCACCAAGTTTAAGAAAAATATCAATTCTTGGGGACTCACCCAGACTAATGGGTCACTAATTTAAGGTGACTAAAAACAGCTAATCAGCTCAATGTAAAAACAGCCTACACCTATAAACCAAACTGGGCAGACCAGAATATGTTCCATGGATAGTTTCTCTACAATTGAACTTGAAACTTTGATAAACCTTCTTCTGAAGGGAAGGCTATTTTATAATGGCCTGCTAGGGATCATCTCTGCATCTCTATTTTATACAATATTGCATCAGAAACTTTTTAATATTTTCTAAACAAGCTAATTTATATTTGTATGTGTATGTATATAAATATGGTCATGTGTTTTCCCATAACCAAATGTTAAAATAATCACATAACACTATGTCTATTTTGTTAGAGAGGTTAAAATAAATAAAGCATGGATTTCATTTGTAAATTTAAAACTTGACCTTGGTAGCAGAGGAACCCTTTAGTCTTGATAATTAAAGCCACATGCTATTGACACAGAACACTATTCAAAATAAATGTTATGTAACCCAGTGTCTGTTCAACTACAGCTTGCGGAATTTAGTGAGTCTGGCAGACTATTTTATAACTTATATATTGAAATTCAAGGAGGTCAGTTAGTGAAAAAGAAAATGCCACTAACTGCTCTTGTTGGAAAATAAAGTAATTGGCCAGCAATGATGAATATATAAATATCTATGTCTGTTTTTCAAAGACACTGGGCTGATTCAGGGAAAAATTATGACTTAAAATCATGGAGGATAAGTAACAGCAGGAGTCACAAAATGAGACTAGGAAGAAAGGAATTAGGAGAAAATCAAGTTGAGAATAAAAGTTAAAGGGAATCCACATAGTCAGAAAGAAACATAAAGACTGGACATATCAGGGCCATTTATATTGGCCTGAAACTATTACTTAGAAGTACATTTTGTGGAACCAGACTCTTCTTTGCAGGTGGCAACTCAGTCTTATATAGGAGAATGGAGGAAATTTGCTTCTGTCTGCCCAGTTCCCTTTCTGTCTTTCTCTAGTGATGAACTATATTTACTGTCTTTGAAAGAGACCTCTTGTCCCAGATGAGACTGCTGGGGCTTCTGATCACAGTGACATGATTCTTTGGCCAAAAGAATGAATGCAAGAACCAGACAAGTCAGAATAGACCATGTCTGTGGCCATTTAGTGGCTCAGGGATGGCAAAGGATATATGCCAGGTTAATCAGACATCTCCTGGGAATCTTTTATACAGTCCCTGGAAGAAAGAAATTATTTTTCCCTTGAATAACAAGCTGTAAAGCTATGACCTGGGAGCGGTTGGTGACTATGTTCCTTGTCATGTGTAGCCCAGAATGACTGAGGCTGACACACATGCAGAATATGGAAAGATGAGTATATATAATCTATATCATTTTCCTTCTCCCTCTGTCTTGCAGGTGCTCATATACACAGACATACATATATAGAACAATTGGTAAACCTTATTTGGTTGACCTTACTGCTGGCTCTCCTTCCATTGTGTGTGTGTGTGTGTGAGTGCATTTGTGGTTTGGTGAATGGGCCAGCTAATTCCGCTTCTTGCTTGATGGGTTTGTGTTTGATTCTGTCACAAATAACAGAAAAGTCTTAACTGAGTCTGAGCATTACCTTCACTTCCTGTGGCCATGAATTTATTTAAACTTTGCCATGTGACATTCTGTTTAACTTAAAATTATTACAAAGAAAGAGAAGCTTCATGTTTATTGTAATGCTATCCTTCTATATTTGGAATCATTTTTCCTTGAGCTTCTACCTTTTGCTCCAGTAAAACAACATAATGTTGCAGGGATCAGGTGAGGAATGGATATTCAATGAATTGCAGATTGTGCTTTCTAAAACATTACCATGCACTACTAGGCCTGTCTGTTTGTGGTCTCTTAAGGGTGCTTGGAATATTTCCATATTTGGATCATTGCTCAAGCTCCGGTTACTACTCTGAAATCTGCTCTTTCCTCCTCTCTTGACTGAATTTTTCTGGCTTTCAACACTTTTCCTAAGACTCCTATAGCAAGGAATTCTTTGACTCAAGTTATTTCTGATTGCTTAACTTTGAAAGATCTTATGTCCTTATATATCTTCAATTAAGTTGAACACATACCATTTTTTCATAAACTGAGGAAAGGCTAAATTGTCTTTAGAACTAGCCTATAAGTTTTTTCTTTATTCCCCATGGACATTAGTGTGCACTTAAAATGTAAATGAAGATTTCATGGAGGAGGAATAATCCACATGGACCATAAAAGACAGTAATCCAAATGATTAGAAGTTCTAACTTTTTGATTTTCTTTTGGAATGACAGAGGCAGTTGAAGTGGAAGGTGAGATGGAGTGAGGGAAAATATGAATTTATTTTTAACCACTCCCTATATTCTACAAGACTTATAGGATGCCATACATCCTTTGGTCTTAGCTCCTAAGTTTGATCCCTGGATGAAATGCTGCCTTTTAATCTTTAATTTGATTTAACTTTTTTAAAGGATTTCTGCCTTTTGGGAATGCAATTAGACTTTCTAGGACATCTGTCTGTCAAGAAAGATAATGGCATTTTCAGTGCACATTCACCGAACAGGAATCTTAATCTAAGGCAGGACCTTAGGGGTTCCCTGGAAACAACAGAAAGTCATGCTCATCTGGGCCTGGTAATTTAAGAGAAGTGGCCATCCAGCTGCAGTTAGAAGCAGCTTCTCACACAGCAGTCGGCAATTATCTCTTAGCCCAGGTGACAGATGGTAGGAAAGCATTCTCTTCTATACCTGGAAGCTTGGCTTCTACATCTGTGAAGACATTTCTCATCAGGCTTCCTTGCATATTTGTAGTATGACAGGCTTCAGTGTTATTGAGAGGACCAGATCTCTTCTGCCTCTGTCAGTCTTTGCTCCTCCCTTATTCCATGCATCTTCAATGTCGTTTTGCCAAGTTCCAGTTAAATCAAACAAATAGAATATAATCAAACATGTATATACGTATACTGTTTATATGATGCACACACATACACAAACATGTTTTTACAGTTAGCTCTGGAGGAATAATCTAGTGAAGAAAATCCTGAAAATTTTGGAAAAAAACAAAACAGAACAAGCATATAATTAAGCAGTCAAAAACCACTTTTACTTGGTTGACCTCTGGATATGGAAGTGGAATACTCCATTTATATTATTTTCACACTGGTCTTTGTCACTAAACTCCTAAGTTTCTTGAAGCCATGGACTTTCTTTTGTTAACATGGTCATTCTAAATAGCCATATAATATATGCTTGCCAAATAAATGGATGAATTAAGCAGTTAATGGATTACTGTACTGACATGCTCCGAAGAGACGTCTTGTGGTTGAAAGAAAAAGGAGTGTTTCAATTAGGACCCCCAGATCCTTAAAGGTAGCAGATAATGTTGAGAGTAATTCTGTGCTATTTCAGTGGAAAGAATTCATTAGGTGTCTGTTAGCCCAGCCCAAATATTTGCCTGGATCCCAGGTTCTATTCTGACCTAATGCCTGGAAGTTTTTTCCACACATTGTCAGCACCTATTCCCACCCACCTTTTGCAAACTCTTCATCTTAGAACATTTTGTCATCCTGACAGCTCTTATGGTGAGATTTAACTCCAAGGCTTTTTGCTGCTTTGTTGTGAGTCCTGTTTGAAATTATCCAGATTGAGCCCCCTCTCCAAAAACTACATTCTTACCTTGTTTGTGTATCAAGCCTGCCTTGTTACCTTGCATTTCTAAGACCCTGGCTGTATGGTTGAACCCCACAATCTTTGACAACTGCATTTAACATAGCAGGAAGTTCTACACACATACATTGTATTTCTTCAATATTATTTTTAGGGGCTGCATGAAAAATATAATTTTGTTTATTAAATATACTCTTTCCACCCTGTAAAGAAACTTTAGCAAAGATTTATCTATAAAATAGCATATGAGTTCCATGTAACAATCTCAATTTTAGTAGAAGCCTCTTGACATCAAAAGACTAAAGTGACTTGGGAGGTTGACATTTATGTACAGTATCACAGGGACATACAGCTTCTCATAACTCACAAGATTTGTGTTTGGCAGGTTTATGATGGACATAATTTTGAGGAACATAGAAACTAGTGCTTTATTTGCATTTCCTTTTTGATTAAACTCATTGTCAACTCCACCCCCCCCAAGTAATTAGAATACTTATCAGTAGTGGGGGTGGGGAAACCTTAATATCTTATCCCAAACCTCATGAAACATGTTGTTTGGTACCTAAGTAGTGGTCCTTCATGAAGTATTGTTCAGGCATACCCATTGCCTTTGGTTTAATGGAAACATGATGATATATTCCTGAGATTTTGTAGTTTCTACACCCTGAATTGTTTTGTTTGGTGTATGAGAGATTATGCTCTGTTCTATTACATACTTACATAATAAATTACTGTTTCAGAGCTACATCCACTATATGTCTTTTGAAAACAGACTGACATTTAGGCAATTATAAGTAGTTACCAATGTCAGTGACTTGGCTAACCTTGCAATAGATGGGTGGATACCATAAAGCTAGGCTAAGTTGGTAAATTCCCAGGCAATGATGAATTTATCTTAAATTGCTCCCCCTCCAGCAGCTGGCAAGAGTGTTTTGATACAGATTATAAGAAGCATTGTGATTTAAAAAGAAATTATGGGGGATCCCTGGGTGGCGCAGCGGTTTAGCGCCTGCCTTTGGCCCAGGGCGTGGTCCTGGAGACCCGGGATCGAGTCCCACGTCGGGCTTCCGGTGCATGGAGCCTGCTTCTCCCTCTGCCTGTGTCTCTGCCTCTCTCTCTCTCTCTGTGTGACTATCATAAAAAATAAAAATAAAAATAAAATAAAAATAAATTATGATGTAAAAAATAAAGCAGAAGTAGGTGTCACAGATTGCAAAAAATGATAGATCAAGGAAATGTTCACATTATTAATATTAACCTAAGTGTTCCCATATCCTCCTAGTCTATACCTATTAACTGGGGGAATTTTGGTATGTATGACTTAGGAGATACCAAATCTGTCTTAGAATTGTCTCAATTATTTCTGGGAACTTCTATGTTTATCTTATGATCAGAAACTCAGTTACTCATATTCTTCTCCTCCCAGAACTGGCTGTATCCTCCTTTCTGTCTGCTCCATTAAGCATAGCTAGGTCAACCACTGGGCCACAGTTAGTGCCAAGGTTACTACTGCACCCCACAGCTCCTCAAGGGTGTGAGGAGAGAACCCACCTTGCCTTTATGTCTCTGGTCTTGAGTATCAAAAACCCCATTATCAATACAGTTATTTCAGTTTTTATCTGCCTGTAACTTACCTCTTTGTAAGAATTGAGATGTAGTCCTAAGGATTAGACCAGGAGTATAGACAAAATGTTTTCCTCTGTTCTTAAATCTAGCAATAGCCTGGATCTCAGATTATTCTTTTACCAGAAGGAAGTGGTCTTCTACAGTGTAGCCTCCCTCCCTGTATCACTTCACATAGTTAGATGTCTGAGGCAGGACGTTCTAGTGTGACAGGTTCATCAACAGACTACATGATCATTATGTGTGAATATTTATTGAGGGCTTACCTATTGCAAGTTCTAGGAATTTCCAACACAGTGTGAAAAGTTACTAGAAGCCAGTCAGCACACTGAAACATAAAATTCAAGAAACAATTTTGATGAATATCATAAAGGTGAAAAATGTGCTTTGGGAGAAAGTAATAAGAGAAATGTTGTTCATACAGGATTAGGATGGTAAACAAAAGCAAAAGCATAGGTGAGAAAGTGATCTTCATGAGCTAAGTAGGATGCAGATAGAGAGACAGGGTATGTTTTAGGTGAAGATCATCAGGGGAAAATCCTCTGGGCTGGAAATGAATGTGACATTTTCCAGAAGTAAAAGAGAGACCCTGTTTCTAGCGTTTCTGGAACAAAGATGAGGGTGACAGTAATTTAGGATAAAGAAAGAATTGTGATCTTGAAGGACATATTCTATGTATTCTAATTTGTGTAGGCAATTTTTTTAAAAGATTGTATTTATTCGTGAGAGACACAGAGAAGCAGACTCAGGCAGAGGGAGAAGCAGGCTCCCCAAAGGTAGCCTGGTGCAGGACTCAATCCTAAGACCCTGGGATCACAACCTGAGCCAAAGGCAGGCAGCCAAGCACTGTGCACCCAGGTGCTCCAGTGTAGGCAATATTGAACACAACATGCTTGATCAAATTTACTCTAAAAAAATGATAATCCTCAGAGAAAGTTGGCAAGGCTGATGTCAAGATTTTTTTATGTGTGTGTGTTCTCTCTTCTCTGTTTCAGTACTCAAGTCCCAGAAAGGTACTTTTGTGAATGAGACCCAGAAGACACAAATAGATGATCTAGAATAAGCTCACTTTGTGAACCTGGGCTAATCCATGCAGTCTTTGACTGGAAGCGTCTTAAGTGAATGTGTATTTAAGTTTGATTTGGTCTCAGACCTTTTCTTTGAAATCATGAATATGTTATTGATAAGTATAAGCATGCTTTTGAATATCCTAAAAGAGAGCAACATGGACAAACATAATATCATATTTTGTGTGTCATTTCTACTTGAGGAATAAGGAACTAGCAGAGTTACTAGATGAGTTCTTTAGGAAGGCTTCAGATGATCCAGTCTGGAATGACTTGACTTGGGTGGTAGGCACTGTACAGCCAACTGGTCAATCAGTCTGAGTGTCAAGATTCAGTTGAACTCTCAGCTTTTGGGATATATATTGCAAGCTAGTGGGAAAATACATGAGGACTGCCTGACTTTGGTATGTCAAGGCTAATGTGCTCTTACTCAGAAAAGGACCTTATGCTTCCGTACATCTGGTTGCCAAGGTGAGGTGTCAACCTTGCAGTGCTCAGCCCTCAGTAACCCCACCTGTGAACTCAGTATCCTCATTTTTCTGATTTTTGAAAAATTCCAAGGCAATGATCCCATCCATACCTTGAATCCTAATTTTTTATTAAAATTTACTTCTTTCTTAATATATGGCACAAATCTACTTAGTGGTTATTAGCCTTTACTAACTTTTTTTTTAAAGAAAGCTCATCTTGAGTCAAGATATAAAGAAATACAAATACCTAGGTACAATATAGTTTTTTTTTTCATTGAACTTCAATGTTTCTAATAACTTTTCAACTTAACCTTGATTTTCTTTCCAATGCTAAGGAGAAAAACACCTTCAACTACTTTTTCATGAGGACAATTATTCAGGATCTCTTAGTAACATGCTGCTGTAAGAAGAACATGAAGAGAGTTAAATAGGCACTCGCACTGACCTTGAGTAGTTTATGATCTAAGTAGAACATTATGATGCAGAAATATATCTTCAGGGAACGCATTAGAGACCTTACATTACTTATGTGTTTAAATTATGTGCAAGCAAAAAGGTAAGGGAATTTAATTCAGTGATGAAGAAGGGAAGAACTTCAGTTTGAGGGAAAGTATCAAAGATTAGCTATGAGCTTGGGAAGACTATTTGAAGTATAAGCTGCTTTAGAAGTATCTTTCTAGAAAGTAAAGCATTTCAGTGAATTGGGACTAGAAATTTCAAGCAGGAGGATTTATCTGAGGAGAAGTCTTGCTGGCAGATACCAGATATGTGAATGATGTCTGTGAATATATTTACCTATAAAACATGCTAGGTTGGATGATAAAATATACATGCTTTAGTTGTTAATGGAAAATAAGTAATGGACTTGAACTACATATTACAGGATATCTAGAAAATGGATCAATTTAGAAAGTAGGGAGGGGCCATCAAGCAATACAATAAAAGTATATTCAGAGAGATTTATTGGAATGTGTAAATTTGGGTTAGGTGTTGGAGAACCATAAATACTAAGCAGGTCAGCATAACTATCTCATTTTAAAGCAAAAAATTTGGAAAGGGGAGTATAAGTCTGTCCTATGAGCTATTTCCTTTTTCTGGTCTGTGAGCCAATCTGCCTATAAGTCCTCATTATCTTCAACTTCTTTTCTGTCCTTAGTACTTCTCTTGCTCTCTGTGTAGTGTGTTTTTTTCAAGCTGATTTAATGCTCCCATGTTCTGGATAACAGAACATAACCTGGGTTGTATCTTGTTTCTAAAATACTGTGGTAACTCAACCAGTGAAATCATAAAGTAATACCCTGCAGATTCACCCAAATGAGGTTGGGTGAAAGAGCTAAGGGCAACCTGTTTTCACAATAATTGTTTTAGTTCTATTCAAAGGAAGATTCCTTGTGATTTGAATTTGAAATTCTTGCAGCTCACCCAGATTACCTAAACCTGAAGAACAAACATACATTCAAATGCAATTTCCAGTTTTTCACATTACATAAATTATGTTTCTGTTTTGAAGATGAGCTCAACCCTTCCTCTTATACAAAGCTTCCTCTGAGTATTTTATCTGACAACTATAAATCTCTGCTCTGAATTCCTGAATTTATTCTGCTCAAAACTTTGAATTATATTCTGCTCAACAAATAGGTTGCCTGGGCCTTTAGAGGGGTAACTGAGCCCTAATCTTTTCTGTCTCTTCCTTAACTGTGGTTTACACATGAGAAGGATATCGTTAATGTGTTAATAATAAGACTTCATTCAGATTTATGACCTCTCTATCCCAGTTTTTGGTAATTGGAATCATCTTGACATGGGTCTCAAACCACAGTAGTCTGTGGGTGAAGTGCTGTTCACATCACTCCTCTATCCCATTGCCATTTAGGAAAATCACAACAAATTTTCTGCCTTGTGAAATAAGCTGACAATTTCTGCAACTTCTTCCCTGTTTCGCTCATTTAAGAAAAAGACAGACTAAGAAATGAAATTCTTTGATCTACCTCCAAGAAAAATCCCACTTAAATCTTCCATATTATTAACCAAACTCCAAACTGGAAAGGCTTAGTTTTGCTTTGAAACTTCAAATTCACATGTTCCTGAATAGTTGAACTTGATAGGTCATACCCTCCACCATTTCTCATTCTTGGCAACTCCTGATCCTACTGAAGTTGTAGGGAATATGATGGGGGCAGGACTGGAGAAGGAGATTGGTTGAGTGCTAGGGAGGGGAGAGTTCAAGTTTCTCAACTATTTACAACTTCAGGTTCACCCTAGGAAGAAAATGCATGAGTGGTTGAAAAGGGAAAGTGATTGGTGTACTCTCCCAAAAATAAAACTATTACTAATACTTTATCAACTTGCCCTTAACTGTGGCTGTTTTATTCCCCTTATGGTACATCTTTAGAAAATGGGCAACCTCCAACCAGTTTCCACCTCTAATCATTGCATTTTAGGCTCTCTTCCCTGTAATGTGGCACTCAATGTGTCTCTATTCTAATATGGGTAATAATACATTTATATTATCTAAATCTAATGAAGGGGATCCCTGGGTGGCACAGTGGTTTGGCGCCTGCCTTTGGCCCAGGGCGCGGTCCTGGAGACCCGAGATCGAATCCCACATCGGGCTCCTGGTGCATGGAGCCTGCTTCTCCCTGTGCCTATGTCTCTGCCTCTCTCTCTCTCTCTGTGACTATCATAAATAAATTTTAAAAATTAAAAAAAAATCTAATGAAGGAATTAAAAGGAAATACTAGTAAGAATGCAAAATTTTCTGGAGAAAATAAAAGCAAATTTGTATTACTTTGTTTAAGAAGTGATCAGTAATGTTGATTCCAACAATTAAAAGCAAATTCTATCATTTTAAAGTGTTGGCTTATGCTATGGTATTATCTTCCTACCTCTACCATTTCCTCTCAGAGATTTGAAAACCAGTGAAGGTGTCATTTACAGAAATGAAAATGAAAATTTTGTCCATCTTCCCCCCCTTCAGCCTACATATGGAGAAAGAGGCAAAATCACTTTGAAGGTTTACTCATGACAGGAGAAGAGACATATAAGTTTGATGACAAAGTAATTTCAAGAAATTAACTTTGGTTAATTTATCTGACCTTGCTTTAAGAGGTATAGCTGTGCTGAGTTCACAGATTGCTGCAGCCAAGCAATGCCTTGGCTAGTGAGTCTCTTTTCCTTGCTAACAGGGAAACTAAAATGATAACCAATTCAACCATAGAATTTCCCAGTCACTGAACTCATAACAATTTACTAGTCCAGGTGTTGTTTACTGGTGTGAATAAGGAATAAATATTGAGATATTAAGAATGGAATGACCATATAATCTCATCCTCTGACAAGAGTTGTTATGCCATGTTGCTGAGCAAGGCCCACGTAAGACCTTTCTTTGTTCTATCACATCGATGGAAATAATTTTCCTCCCCACTGGCAATCACTTTTCATATTTCCCAGTCACCCATATTACCATTCTGAATCCCTTTGTTGAATAGTATAGCCAAATTTATCAAATAAAAATATAGAGTGTAATTTTGCTCTGTAAAGATGAAATAGACATACTTTTCCCTATTCTTTCTGCCAAACACAGCTAAAAACCTTGATAATTACATATAAAACAAATATAAGGAGACTCTGAAAAGTAGAAGGCAGACTGGATAGGGACCTTAGGACCCAAAAAACAGCATGGTGGTTAGTTCTCTGGAGTTGTTTTTTTCCCTCATACATTCTATATTTGGAGCTGAAGAATGAGAAACCTGGGAAATGACAATGGCACAAACAATGAAAGCTCAAGGAAAGCCTATTCTTACTAGCCAAAAGATCAGGGAAGACACTGACCAGGAAGGGGAAAACTCCTAGGAAATAATTGTTCTACGATAGCTGAATACTGCAAAAAAATTTGTGGTTCCATTCCCATTCATTCTAACAAGAGAAAGCTGAGTAAGGAGCCTAGACTTCTACTCGATTTTTAATTGCAAGAGGCTCTAATGAGATAGTTTAACATCTTTGCCAATGTGGTGTCAGGGATGGCCAAATATGGATCTGGGATTTCCACCCCTGATGACTGGTAATAAGGTCACTCCTTATTAATGATAGGTCACTCCCCATCATTCCGTAGTATCAATAGAGATGATGTGGAAAGCCTGGACCTTTACCTCAACCCACCAGTAACAAAGTACACCTCCTACTGGGGTAGTGTCAGGTGAGGCCTATTAGAGAGTTAGAGATTTCATCACATCACCCAGCAGTATCAAGGCCACTTCTCACTATGGTGTCAGTGGAGGCCACATAAGAATTAAAAATTAGGGGCACCTTGGATCAGTGGTTGAGGGGCACCTGCCTTTGGCTCAGGTCATGATCCCTGGGTCCCGGGATTGAGTCCCACATCAGGTTCCCCACAGGGAGTCTGCTTCTCCCTTTGCCTATGTCTCTGCCTCTCTCTCTGTGTCTCTCATGAATAAATAAATAATCTTAAAAAAAGAAGAAAAGAAGTAAAAATTACCACAGTAATAAGGAAGCACTCCTTTGCTCAGCCATGTATCTTTGATAGCAGTGAAGAGAGAGTGGACTTCTGTCTGTATTGGGAGGTAATAAAGTAACAGTTCTTCTTCCCGTGCTGGTACAGTGTCACAGAAGTCAGTTAAAAAATAACAAAAAAAAAAAAAAAAAGTTTAAATATAATCCTGAGTCTCATAAAAAAAAAAAAGTCCAAGTTTCATTTGAAAATTATTTGTCATACTAAGAACCAGGAAGATTTCAAAGTGAGTGAAAAAGACAATCAATAGATGCAAGCTCTTAAGAAGATGGAGTTAGGGTTACCTAATAAAGATTTTAAAACAGCTGTGATAAAAAGGCTTTAATGAGTAATCATGAACACAAAACAAATGGAAAAATAGAATATCTCAGTAAAAAAATGACTCATCAAAAAAAAGAAAATAAAAAAATCAAATGGAAATTTTAGAATTGATACAATAACTGATAGATAATGCTCAGTGAATGGGCTTAATAGCAGAATCCAGGAGACAGAGTGGAAAAAAATAGTGACCTGGAAGATAAATAATAAAAATGAAACAACAAAGAAACCCATGGAAAGACATGTGATTATTAAACTGAAAACTAAGGGAAAAAAGTTAAAAACTTGAAATTACCCAGGTAAAAATGACTTTACTATGGGATAAAAACAATTGGAATGATTGTATTTATTTCTCCTACCAGGAAACCAAGAAACCAGGAAGGAACTATCTACCCAGGATAAACTACCTAGCAAAATATCTTCCAGGAATGGAAGGGTAATTCAGGGTAAATTCAAGGTAGATGAAGGAAAACCAAGAAAACTGCAACAGACATACCCTAAGAAAATGTATAAAGGAAGTTCTCTATAGAGGAAGGAAACAATAAAAGACATAGCACTTGAACATCTGGGATGAAGATGGATCATGATAAGGAAAAATATGGGTGAATGCATTAAGCTTTCTTTCTCTTCTTGAGTTTTGTAAATTATGTTTGATTGTTGAAGCAAACAACCACAAAAAAAAATGCTGTATGATGTTCTGAATATATATGGAGGAAATGTTTAAGGCTACATAAATAGTGAAGGGTAAGGGGTATAAACGGGGTAATATTTCCCTTCTCCATCAAACTGGGAAAATAACACCAAAAGACTATATAATAAGTTTCATGTGTATAACTTAATAACTGGAGCAAACTTAAACCTGACTCAAGATATACTCAAAAACACTACAAAGTGAAATCTAAATGTTTGAGCAACCTACACAAAAAGCAGGACAAAAGAAATCAGAGAACAAGAAACAGAGGACAAATAAAACACAAAAATATAATGTCAGACTGCATACAATTATATTAAATGTAAATGAATTAAATAATACATTAAAAGGTAGAGATTAACAGTCAATTCAAAATATGATGCAACTGTATGCTGTCTACACAAAAATCCTTCAAATATAAGGATAGAGGGAGGTTAAAATTAGAAGAGTAGACAAAGATATAAAATGAAGAACTTAATTTAAAAAAACAGGAGTGGCTATTTTCCTATCAGATAAAATAGAATTCAGAGCAACATAAATTGAGAGAGAGAAACATCATATAATGATAAAAGGTCAGTCTGTCAAGAAAGTATAGCAACTCTGTGTATGCACCAAACAACAGAGATGCCAAATATGTGAAACAGAAACTGATAGAATTGAAAAAATAGACCAACTGATAATTATACTTCGAGATCTCAACAATATTTTCTGAACAATTGATAAAACAACTAGATAGAAAATGAGTAAGGATATAGAAGAATTCAACAATTGCATTAACCACAGGGTCTATTTGACATTTATAGAACATGGAACAATAGCAGAAAACTTATTCAAGTGTCCGTGGAATATATATCAACACAGACTATTTCTTGAGTCATAAAACAAACCTCAACAAAAGTAAAAAATATGTGATTCTCTGATTACAATGGAATCAAAGTGGAAATTAATAAGAGGAAGATAACTGGAAAAATCTCCAAATATTTTTAATTAGATAGCCTGAAGTTCCAGGAAATCTCAAGGTAAATGAAAAAAAAATGAATTGAATGAAAATGAAATTACATATCTAAACTTGTAGAATACAACTAAAGCACTCCTATGAGGAAAATTTATAGAACTAAATGCACACATTGGGAAAGAGGGAAAGTAGCAAATCAGTAACTTAAGCACCTAGTTCAGAAACTTAGAAAAAGAAGAACAAAATAAGCAAGGCAAGGCAAATAAATAATAAATTTAAGAGTTACGGTAAATGAAAACAGAAAAATAATACAGAAAAACCAATGAAATGGTTGAAAAAAAAGAAATCAATAAAATTGTTAAACCCCTGATAAAACTGACAAAGGACAAAGAGAAGACACAAATTACCAGTGTTGAGAATGGACTGATACATCATTACTGACTATGCAGACATCAAAAGATAAATGGGAAAACTAAAAACAACTCTACACATTTATGTTAGGCAACTTAAATAGACATTTACTTTGAAAAACACAAAGTACCACAACTCACCCAATATCTAATAGATCATTTGAATGACCCTATACCTACTATTGAAATTGACTTCAGAATTTTACAACTTTCCAAAAAGAACTCCCCTGGTTCATATGGTTTCCACTGGAGAATTCTGCCAGATGTTTAAGGATGAAATGATAAGAACTTTGTAGTATCAACACTTCCTAAGTCAGTGTATAAGGCCCACATTACTCTGACACAAAAAAACAGGTAATGATAGTAGAGAAAACTATAGACCAGTATCTCTCATGAACATTGATGCAAAAATTCTCAAAAACATTAGCAAATTAAACCCAGCAGTGTGTAAAAATAATTATCCACTATGAGCAAGTGCAGTTCATACCATGGATACAAGGCTGGTTCAGTGTTCAAAAATAAATAAATGTAACCCACCATTTTTGACAGTCTGAAGAAGAAATATTCATGTTCATATCAATTTGTGCATGAAAAGCATTTGACAGCATTCAACACCCATTTATGATAAAAACCTCACAGAAGAGTAGGAATGGAAATGAATTTCCGCAGCTTAATAAATAACATTTACAGGATATCTGTAGTTAACTTACAATTATTGGAAAAAGATTGGAAACGTCCTAAGATCAAGAACAAGGCAAGGATATCTCCTTTTCCCATTCTTAACATAATGCTATAAGTTTTAGGCAGTCAATTAAAGCAAACATATTTTTAAAAAGACAAAAAAAAAAACTGTCCATTTTTGCATACAACATGATTATATAGAAAATGTCAAAGCTTTAAAAAAAAGAAAAAAAAAAAAACAAACAGCAAAAGAAGGGGAGCCTGGGTGGCTCAGTCAGTGGAGCATCTGGCTCTTGATTTCTGCTCAGGTCATGATCCCAGGGTCATGGGATCAAGCCCTGTGTTGGGCTCTGCACTCAGAATGGCATCTACTTGTCTCTCTCCTCTTCCTGCTCTCTCTCTCTCACTCTCTCACTCTCAAAGAATTAAATCATTAAAAGATTTTTTAAAAATTAAAGAAAGCAAAAGAAAAAAAAAGATCTTAGAATTATTAAAGTGAGTTCAGTAAGGTAACAGGATATAAGAAACATGAAAATCAACTATATTTCTATATCCTAGCAATAAACCTGTGGAAACAAAATTTAGAATTTGATACCATTTCAAATTACTCAAAAATGAATTTTTTGGGGTGTCTGGGCGGCTCAGTTGATTGAGTGTCCAACTCTTTATTTTGGCTCAAATGGTGATCTCAGCCCACGTTGGGCTCTGTTCTCAGAGGAGAGTCTGCCTGGGATTCTCTCTCTCAAATAAATAATTAAATCTTTAAAAAATGAATTCCCTAAGTGTAAATCTAACAAAATGTGTACAGAATTTGTATGTTGAAAACTATACAGTGTTGATGAACAGAAAGATCCAAATAGGGAGACATGCTGTGTTCATGAATTGAAAGAAGGACTCAGCATACTAAAGATTTCACTTCTTCTCAAATATATATACAGGTTTAGCAAAATTGCTTTCAAAATTCCAGCAAGATTTTTTTTTTTGTAGATACACACAAGATTATTCTAAGATTTCTATGGAATGGCCAAGAAGTTGAAATAGTTAAAAATTTTTGATAATGAAGTACAAAGTAGGAGGAATCAATTTACTCAAGTACAAGTCTTCCATAGCTACAATAATCAATATTACATGGTATTATTAGAGAGATAAACATAGCAAAACAGTCAAGTGAAGAAAAAAATGGTACTGGAGAAACTGGACATCCATAGGCAAAAAAATAGTAAATCTCAATTGAGGTCTCATACTTCATACAAAAATTAACTAAAAATGGATCACAGACTTAAATATAAGTTGTAGAACTAAAAAAATTTTTACCAAAAAAGAATGCATCTGCATGATTTAGAGCTAGGCAAAGAGTTCTTAGACTTGACACTAAAAGCATAAATTGTAAAAAGAAACATTTATTAATTTTACTTCATCAAAATTGAAATCCTTTGTTCTATGTAAGATCCTATTAAAAGGATGAAAAAGACAGGTTGTAGATTGGAGAAAATATTTGTAAACCAAATAATCTGATAAAGAGCTACCTACTATCTGGAATATATAAAGAACCCTCAAATTTCAACAGTGAATAAAGAATCCATCAGAAAATGGACAAAGAAACAGATATTTCATAAAGAGGACATGAAGATGGCAAATAAGCACATCAAAATAATTTCAGCATTAGAGAAATGCAACTGAAAACCCCCATGAGATATCACTACACACACACACACACACACACAAAGATATCACTACACACCTGTCAGAATGAAAAAAAAAATCACAACAAGGAATGTTGGGAAATATGCAGAGACACTGGATCATTCAAACATTACCTGATGAGAATGTAAAATGGTATAGCTGCTCTGAAAAACAGTTTGATACTTTCTAAAAAAAAAACCTGACTACCTTAAGACTAAGCAATTGTAATTGCGTTCATCGACATTTATCTAAGAGAAATGAGTATTTCCATATAAAAACTTATGTGGAAATGTTTTTAACATGTTTATTTGTAATGTCTTAAAACTGAAGCGAACCCAAGTGTCTTTCAAGGAAAGAACAGTTACATATTACAGAATACTATTCAGCAATGAAAAGGAATGAGCTACTCATACACAAAGCAACCTGAATGAATCTCCAGAGAATTTTGCTGTTTGAAAAAAAAAAAAAAAAGTTGCATAAAATAACATGCTGTGTGAACATTCATTTATTGAACTTTCATGAAATGACATAATTATAAAAGAACTGGTGATAGGTTTTTAGGAATCAAGGAAGGGGGTGGGGTGGGAGAAAGTGAGTGTGACTATAAGAAGGCAACATAATAGACACTCACTGTGATGGAAATGTTCTGTTTCTTGATTGTGTGGTTAATATCCTGGTTGTGATATTATAATAACTTTGCAGGATATTATCATTAAAGGAAACTGAGTAAAGAGCACAAGAGCTCTTGCTGTATCATTTTTTACTCTTTCTTATATCTAAAGTTGTCTTAAAATGTCTGATTAAAAATATAGGGTGTCCAATTGAAAATGAAAATTGTATGGAACATACTTTTAATAAAAGTATATTGTTTATCTGAAATTTAAATTTAACTGGGAACTCTATATTTTCTCTGGCATCCTTGGGGCAGAAGAAATCTGTTCAGTGTTTCAGTGGCATGGAGACCATGGTATGTTAAGAAGTGAAAACGTGGACATGTCCAGGGTACAACAGACAAATAGGGTGTGTTTAGCTGAGTTGTTTAGTTTCACCTAAACGCAATATCTGTTTTGAGACTAGAGTATGTGAGTTAGAGCACATACCTAATAAATACTCTTTGTGTGACATTTCTTCACAGAAAAGTGCGATACCCGTGTAGGTTTGTGCAAAAGCATTTCTTTTAAAATTATTATATATTTATATTATAATGTATATATTTTATAGATTTATATGTTCCATACTTTTATATCGTAGTATGTATAATTTAATTTTTAATATTAAATTATTAAATTATTTCGTGCACAGACTTCTTGGTCATTTTTTATTTTGTTTCTTCCTAATAATTCTCTAAAGCACTACTGTATATGCCAGCAGAATGTAGAATTGAAGTAAAAGCTGGGTTAAAAAAATAATAATTTCTGTTTTATTCCAGCTTGTGCCTTATGAATTATATATTCCTGCTTTAATATTCCAAGAGTTTTCTCTTTCCCCAATTGTTTGTAAATCTCTTTCAGAACTTTAGCTTGACCCTAGCATTCTGGAAGATGAGTCATCTAAACTCATTTTCTAGCTGTTTGCACAGAGGTCTCCTGATCACAAACCTATCCTTGCAGTCTGGGAATTCTAGAAACGGTATAGTTGAGGGCAGCCAGCCCCTTGAAGGCCCTACAGCAATGGCTTTTACTTTGAGAAATGGAGCAAGTACGTCTTACCAGAGAGTGCTAAGGCACATGTGGGAATGAATGCAGAGGCATCTTCAGCTGCTGTTCATGTTGGAGGTGGTTGGAGTATTCCTGCCCTCCCAGAAGTGCAAGGCACAAAATGTCATGTAGACATCATCAGAATGAGACCTTGGTTTATCAGATATCTTTGACACTACCGAGTCTTCTGAGTACTCTGTGCATTGGGTATCTCTCCTATCTATTCAGCTGGGCCTTTCTTTTGTAAAAGCAACTTTCTTTTCTTTGAGCTATTGCTTGCGTAAAATTTTCATAATAAACTTGAATCAAAATGAACCGTCTGCAAAGAATAGAATGACAGTGCATTGTACCTTCTCATATTTGAGTCACACAAATAATGAAGAGTGGGCGATAACATAGTGCACATTGTTACAGAGCTGTACAAAGGAGCCTCGTAGAACTTGTGAAGCAGGGGACCGGTGAGAGTTGTGAACACTTTGTGCTGTTCTGTACCGTGGCTATTATGAAAAATTTATAGCAGGATGACCAGATCCTATAGTATGTGCCTGCAAAGAAACAGAAAGTGAATAGAAACATGTTTCTCTCTTCACTTTGCTAGCTGGCCACAAGGAGCAAATCTTCTATCCTCATTACCTCTGTGGTATTGACCTTATGGAGTATATTTTTAACTGAGTAGAAAAGCCTTTACCTGGAAGTAGCAATTTTTTTATTAAACTAAAACTTCTGCATTAATTTATTATCTAACGGGTAGAAGGCATTGATGGTAAAGAAATTGAGGGACACCCAGGTGGCTCAGCGGTTGAGCATCTGCCTTCTGCTCAGGGTGTGATCCTGAGCCCTGGTATCAAGTCCCATATCGATCTCCCTGCGGGGAGCCTGCTTCTCCCTCTGCTTATGTCTCTGCCTCTCTCTCTCTCTCTGTCTCTCATGAATAAATAAATAAAATCTTAAAAAAAAAAAAAAAAAAAAAACCTTGAAAGAAAACTGAGTACATTTTGAGGCTTGGTCAGAAGAGCCAGTGCATTGCCAAAAATAATGAGGGTGATGTCTGATACTGGCATTGGCACATGGTATAGATCCTCAATGTTTGCTGAGTGAGTAAGTCAGAAAAAAGTATAACTCTGAAGATACACTTCCCCCACTCTGTGATTTTGCTGCCACCAAGCTTACATGAAATTGTAAACACTTCTGACTAAAAACAATGTTTTGCAGCATCTGTAACATTACATTATTAGCATCTGCATTATTGATACCTGAATTCCCTTATGTCCAATACCATATTATTTTTTATCTGCATGACTTGATAATTTCCTAGAAATGCCCCTCATTCCATTTTTCCATTTTTTTCCCCGTTTTGAGCTATTCATTCTGGAGTTGACTTTCACAAAGCCCAACTTTTTTACTTCTCATACAATTTTGCATAAACATCAATGACTTTCACAACTGCCTTGGGGACTCTGCTTCATAACTTTTTTGACTTTCACAAAGCCCAACTTTTTACTTCTCATAGAATTTTGCATAAACATCAATGACTCCTATTTGCCTACAGGAAATGGTCTTTAGGATAATCTTTATATGCCCTGTAAACATCTGACTCAAACTACACTACTAACTATACAATTGTTCACACATTGCTTCTAAAGCAAATTTACCTTTCCCATCCCTGTTTAAAATCCTAAACTTTCTATAAATTTCATCTCTCACTCATCTCTCTTCTCCATTAGATCTTTTCCACTTCCAGTTCTCAGTACTTTGTGATCACTTTCCTTTAGAACTTCTGTAGTGTTTACAGTTGCACTGCTGATGTGGCATATTTTACACCTTATCTTCCACTGCCATGTATCTTTAAAATTCTGAATTATGGTGCCTCAACTAATTTATAAGCACCTGCCTTGGGGATTCTGCTTCATAACTTTTTTTAGCTCAGCATAATTTTACTCATTTAATAGGGTCCCCTTTTCTTACCCCCTCCCCCTTTTTATAGCTCATGATTCAGTAAGACACATTCCCAGAAACATCATTGAAAATGCATGGCCCACTGGTGACAAGAAAATGATTTTATCTTTGTATGTGCTGACAGGTGGTCAGCTCTCTGGACCTGCCACATCTGTTACCAACTGATAGTCAGGAATCCCATTTCTTGTGCCTGCCTGCGCTTTAGGAACATGGAAGAAGAGGTACCAGCTCAGAGATGCCTAAGACTCCATGTGCCGAATCATATCTTAAGTGTTGCAGTGAGCAACAGGGCTCAGCAGGGGGATTTTGTTCCCAACTGAAAGCTTGACAGCAAAGAAATCCTTCATGCTTGTGCATGCGATGCAGACCAGTGAAGCCTCAGTCAAGGTATTTATTTTCCCCTTGGAAGCCACTGCCGCTAGATTGAATAATGTAGGAGCGTCTCGGTGGTCTCCATACTGCTAGGAAAGTATGCTGTTGTCTGTATTCTGTAACAGAAAATAAGAAAAGGGTGTGGGAAAGTCGTGGCTAAAATCTCAGATTTTTTTTTCTTTTCGTTACTATCGTTTTAGACTTTTACATGAATTGCATAATTTTTTTATGTGCTGAGATATTCAGTAGACCAATATATGTCCCAGATAGTGTATATGTAGGGCTGTATGCTAGACAATAGGGATGGGGGAAGATCTGGAGGGAAGAAATATCTTCTACATTTAAAACAAACAAAAAACACTTGTCAATACATATAGAGAAGTATGAGACAGATTTTATAGAGAACTGAAATGGGAGCCCACAGTTCTATGCTCTAGTATCAAGAGTCTAAATTATGTTCTGCCTTGAACTTACTGGGAGGCCTTAGAAGAACCAATGACCTTTCCTGAGCTCAGTTTCCTTAGTTCTGAAACAGAAATGTTATTAACCTCCTTTACAAACACATAGGGTTGACAGAATTTGATGCAAGAATAGTTTTTGAACTATTACAAGTAATGTGAAAGTAAGATCTTATATTTGCTGCTGTTTTGCTAAGTACTAAGGGTCTAAACTAGGGGTTGTCCAAGCTGGGAAGCTTTAGAAATGAAAAGCTCTTTGAAGCAACAATATTTAGGAAGAATTTCTGAAAATACAAATGTTTACTATGTCCGTAAAGAAGAGGAAGAAAGACATTTTAAGCTGTAATTCCCATCACAGAATTGTCCTGAAATGGTACATTTAATTTAACGAAGGTTATGGTGATGATTCTTAGGTATCAGAAAACAATCAACAAATAACTTTATATGGTTTCAGTTTATTGCTGGGTGCTAACAAACATGCTGATGAACCAAGCATCATTTGGCCTCAAGGAGTTTACAGAGAGAAGGAAATCATTACACTAAATGAGATAGTTAGTCTAAGTTTGACCAGAGGGGTGAAAATTTGAGGATGTGCACATTTGAACTTCTCATTTCATCCTGCTTATATTTAAATACCAAATATTTCCAATTTAATTTAGATTTAGTTTAATTAATATATAATTATATTTAATGCATATTCTATATAACAATAAATAATACATAATTCAATTTAATAATTTACTTGAATTCCAGTTGTATTTTTCTCAGTTTCCTTTTTTTTTTTTTAAATCCATAGATCTCAAAGACTATTCAGGCAACGTGAATTTTTCTGATCAGTAAATGATTATTATAAAAAAGCCTTTATCAGAACCTGGAATCTAAAACGTAATTTTGAGTTTTATAAAATATACTCACAAATATTACTGCCAGACTTTGGATCATACCAGAGTGAACTTTAGCGCTATGGAGTAGATTGGAAAAGATCAAGATCTGAAATAAATGTGCCCCTGAGGTTAGAGAGGTTCTGCCAAAAAAGATATTCTATACTCAACATCTGAATGGTCTGTTAGAAGGCATGGGCATACTCAAATAAGTCAGTAGAGCACCATAATGGACATTCTGGCAGATTTTTCTCAACATTTTGAGAGTCAAATGGAATAGCAGTTTGGTACAGTGGGTAGAATCAATGTCTATCATTAGGAAACTCCACCAGGCAAGGCAGGCCCAAAAGCTGGAAGAGCCAAGGTGCCAGGCAGGTCATCTGGACCCAGGCCAGGGGATAAGTTAGAGTGAACTTTTTGCCTTTCAGATTAAAGTCTCATTCTGTGCCTTTTCTTGTGCTATTTTCTCTACTATCTGCCACACTGTTGTTTACCTTCTACTTCCGCCCTGCCCAAATCATTGTCCAAGAAGTTTCTCAGAGCATCTGCCAGGCTGACTCAAGGCCTCTTTTCTGTGGCCTCATAACATCTTGTAAATGTACCACTTTATTTTGTCTTTTTCACTTGACTATATCTATCCCCTCTGCATCCCAGGACCTAACACAATGTCTAGCACACAGTGCCACTTAAGTTTTAAAGAATGAGATACATGAGTAGATGGGTGGATGAGGGGGTGGGAGGATGGACAGAGGAAACTAACTGAAGAGGACTGGAAAATAAAGCTGGGCATAAAGGCAAAATCAGAATTGGAATTCAAGGTTAAGCCCAGTAGTCCCCAAAAGTGGTGTTACAGTGACTTTCAAAATGTTGTGGCAAGGCTCAGTAAATGTATTATCCTCAGATCAGGATGAGTCTAAAGGGCACAGCTGACAAAGTTAAGTGAGTTTTCAAGGTCCTAGAGCTGGTAGGTGGCAGAGAAGTATTCAAATGCAAGTCAACCTAACTCTACATATTCATATTATCCATTCCCATGCCATGTAATTTCTCTAGGACAGAGGAAGCATAGCACATTCACGATTATCAACACCAAAACCTCAAATTATACAAATTTGTAATTTATAATGCCAAAAATCATCATTTTAAGGAATATTCCTTTTTGAAAATATTAAGGAAGCATACTAGTCAAAATAAGCCAAGTAACCAAAATATCCTTCACTAGATTAATGAGTAAATAAACTGATACATGAGACATGGGTGATACATGAGACATGAGACATATTATTCATTGGGGTGATAATGCTGGAAAATTTGATCAAATGAGACAGTTCAGGGCCAAGTATCTTGATATTGGAGAAGTTCTAATTATTGAAATAGAGAAGACATATGAATTCTAGTTACTAGATTTGGAGGTAACAGTGCAATATAAAGGAGATGAGAGAGAGATACAGTTAGGGGGAGTGGAGATGTGTGCACACAAGTGTATGTAGGGGAGATGTATGTGAATTTCCTGGCTGTATCCAGTGAAATGACCTGGGAAAAGCAGTAATGCCAGTATCATGGAGAGCCAGTATCTTGACTTCTAACTACTATTCTCCAACTAAAAGAATCAGGGATCTTTGTAGAAATGCCTGATTCTAGGACTGGGGCAAGGGAAGTACAGAAGGAGGCTGAACAATCTTCTTGCTAAAGGAGAAGATGTCCTCAAAGAATGATGACAGGTGAAAAAGGTAGAGAAGCCAACTCCAGTGAGCATCCACTGGGCAATCTGGGGCAAGTTAAGTATCAAAATAAGTGATAGTAAGAGATTATAATCTCTAAGTAAAACCGATGACCATGAGTCTGTAGTGGTATAAATTAATTAATAAAAAGATTAGTGTAGGATGTGATACTAATATAGTTTCAAATAATCTCCCTTCAAAATATTTATTTACAATGGGAGAATATTATCTTCATAGTGGAAAAGCTTGGCCTAGTCTAATTAAGGGGTCAACATGAATATCATCATTATTGGTACAAAGTATGCTACCTGATAGGTTGCTAAGAGAACACTGCATCACTTTATTTTAGTCCAGTCAATGATACATAACCTCATCTAATTATGACATGAGGAAGCCTCACATCTACTCTGAGGAATATACTATAAAATACCTGCTCCTATAGTCTTAAAATTGTGAAGTTCACAAATGTCTGGGCTAAAGTAAGGAACTATTTCAGACACAAGTAGCTAAAGAGACATGAAAACTAATGCAGTGTGATTCTGGACTAGATCTTTTAGCTATGAAGGACAGTAGGGCGATTCATGAAAGTTGAATGAGGTCAATATAAAATAGCATTGTATCAATGTTAATTCTCTGATTTTCATTGCTGTGTTTTGGTTATGTAGGAGAATTTCCTTGTTGGAGGAAATAAATACCGACATATTTGGGGCTGATGTATCGTCTGTTTGGCAACCCATTTTGAAATGGTTCGGGAAGAAAGTTCTTTGTACTCTACTTGCAAATTTCAGTTAGTTTGAAATTATCTTAAAAAAAATTTTTTTTTAAGATTTTATTTATTTATTCATGAGAGACACAGAGATAGAGAGAGAGGCAGAGTGGAGAAGCAGGCTCCACGCAGGGATCCTGACGTGGGACTCGATCCTGGGTTTCCAGGATCAGGCCCTGGGCTGAAGGTGGTGCTAAACCGCTGAGCCAAGCGGGCTGCCCTAAAAAAAAATTTTTTTAAAGCAAATTGCCTTCAGTCTCCAAACCCAGACACATTTAAAACCTTGATAGGTGTGAAAAGTTGATGAGCCTTTTAACTGGCTCTGGTCTACATTTCTAAAAGTTTGTGTTTTGATCTGGAACTTTGTATTAGTACCTGATATTTTAGGATTTTGGGAGAAATTATATGTTATCATATTTTTACATTCAAATAGTAAATCCAAAACTTAATAAATCCAAACAGAAATGGAAATCATTAAGCATTTTAAAATATCAATTTAGGCTTGATCAGTCACTTGTTGGACTTTTCCCTGGCAACTGTGTGTTCAATTTTGAGTTAATAGAACAAAATAAAGAATGTGTACAAAATACTGGGAATGTAGCATTAACTGATCAGTGCTCAGGGTGGTATTGTTAATCAGAATGCACAATCTGCTGAGTTTTTATACACACACATACACACACACACACACACCTGTGAAACTTATACCACAGTCAAGATAATGAATTTATCCATCTCCCCAAAATTTCTTCTTTCCCCTTTGTAATGCGTCCCTCCTACCCTTCCATACTCTCACTCTTTTTGGGTGGCTGTGACTTGAACACAAGAGAAGTGGAGGATAAAGTTGGGAAAATAATGAGCAATTAGCAGGTAAGGCAACAGGAGTTTTCTTGGCTGGTATGCTTGAGTGTGCCAGTCTCAAATTAATTTTTCCTCAGTTTTTGGGGGTGTGAGAAATGGAGTGAGGTGGAAAAGGTCCATCTTAGTTCTTAAATGTAAACCTTGAGGTCCAAAGTAACCATTGCCCATAGAGACCAGTGCTCAGAGTAGTGTTGTGATTCCCATTCTTCTACCCATCATTGTTCAGGAAACTTGATTGGGTTAATGGTGATTGAAACTGAATACAGGCATTTCTAGGTTCCAAGTAGTATCATCAGAACAAACATAAAACCTAAACTGTATTTCCTAGTATGTGTTGTACACCTGGAGAGCAAACTGATCACTAAATCAAAGTTCATTGATTTGGTTTTCAAGTTTTAATTTAGGATTATAAAACTTCAACATCAATCTATAGGTAGATTATAAAGGGATTACCCATTTATATATATATAACACATTATGATTATATACTTAAAATTTTTCTTTTGAACAAAAGATTGCCTGGTTTCATTGAAAAATTATATGCTTCTTGTGGTTCTTGCCAAAGGAGGAGACATCTTTAAATCATATAAACAAATGTATCTATATGCTGAGACATCTGGAAGGAAACAGCTTGAGAGTCGTTTTGCCCAGAAATCTAGTAGGGACTTTGGATATGTAGAATAGGCATTGGAGTCTTACAATTGCCTTTATTCTTGAAATGGGTCATGCTCTGGTATCTTTCTGGTATATTTTAGCACAGATGGGGAATTATGGAAACCCATATCATAACAGACATCACAGTGCCCAAACTGATATATTATGATATTGGCAGAAGAGTTTATGAATTGTTTTATTGTTTATTCCCATCTAGATAAATTTAAGTATATGTCACAAATTGTACTTTGCCTTTTCTAATTCTTATCAATATTGCTTTGCTTCGAAAAGTCAATATTTTAGACTCCTAGCTTTTCCCATTAGATGAAACCTTAGAGACTACCAAGGCCCAGTTATTCATTTTATAGATGCTCTTTGCCTTGTATTTTGTAAATGAAGTTAAATTGCATGTTTGTTTCTTCCTAATCTTAATATAGCAAGTTTCTAAAGGGAGCAGCTAGGTCAGAGCTTGAAATTCCAGGTTGTTCCATAATGTGTATTGTTGTCAGCAAGTCTTCTTACTCAACTATAGACCCCAACAGTAAACCAGAAAGGCAAGACCACTTAATTCTTGCTCTAAAACCTATTATGCTTATTTATCACACTTTCTTGAGGTATTAAAGACTGTTTAGAATGACTGGAACATTCCAACCAGCAGAACAGAAGAGTCCTGATAACAGAATTCCTAGAAGACCATACCCCACATATCGCCTTCCTTGCCCAAGATCTTGGGCTGAGCACATACCAGCAACTCCTACTCTAGATCATGTGCTCTCTTGCTTCCCCCTCTGAACCTCTCCTTATAAAACTCTTAGGTGTCCATCTTGTGTGTGGACAGGTTGGTTGTTAAGGCTTGAGCCTGCCACCTTCCCCATCTGCTGTCACCTTAAATAAATTTCTCTTTCTCTTTTCCAAACCCTCATCTTACTGAGTTACTGGCTTCTCTTGTGATGAGTTTGTCCCAGGTTGTTCAGCAACAGCTTGAGCAAACCCAGCTATGAGGTATGCTTTCAATTTGCCCATCCCCCTGGGGATTCCCTGGGATGGAGCAGTTGGCTGTGGTAGCACACTGCCTGACCTGTTCCTTTCTGTAGTTAGTGACTATGGCTCTGATAGGTTGATCTATAACATTGTCAGGGAGCCAGAATATCCTGTCCCTTTTTTGCAGAGCAAGAATCCCTGTCTCCTTCAAGGTCCTTCTAACTGGGCTAAAAATAAGATTGACATGGCACTGATTAATAGGCAAAAGTCAAATTTAATAGTGTTCATACAGGGAACCATACAGATGCGGAAATTCCAGACAATCAGGCAAACCGAGGTATATATGTCATTCTGAACTAAGGAAAAGGTAATAGGGATCTGGGACTTCAAAAGGAAGGATTGCAATTCACAGGAAGATTAAAAAAGTAATGTTGGTAAACAAATGTTTGCTCTGCCATATAGATGGCTTACTCAGATCAATTTTATCTCTTGTCATAAGCCTTATTTTGGAAAGACCCTCCAATTTAGATCCTTTCGTGTAGTTAAGGGAGGGACAAAAGTTTCTGTTGAGCCAGCAGTTCAAAATAATCCACATGCCAAAATGGCCCATCTCGGAGCAGCCTGCCCTTAGATGCTACAGTATAATATAGGAGATTGGAAGAATGACCTAAAGAAGGCTTAGCAATATGGCCGAGAAGTTTACAGAGATGATTCATAGTAAAATTCAGCTTGTAAGTGGTTTAACAGTTTTGCAGAAACTTCTCCCCATCCTTGGGTTAATATAGTTCCATGTCTTTTTATGATTCCTACTGTAACCAAACTAATGTGAGTTTGCCCCTTGTTGAGTCACAGATAGAAGCTAAACCAAGTTGAATCACACAAAGTAAACATTATTTGCAACAAATAAGGAGGTCATGGAGAATAGCTCACCAAGCAAGGGTGAACGGGTTCCTTTTATTTAGGATTAAGGGGAATGTTTAGATAGAGAAGCCTAGTCATCAAACAGGGGGGATGGGATAAGATTGCTCATGGTCTTAAGGAAACATGTTTATGCATATATTGCATATTATGTAAATAAGGCTTGTGCTCCTCCTTGGGTAGACATTTTAGATGATAATGAGGTAAAGGTAATTATTTACTTTTTTTTTTTTTTTTTTTTAATCTCAGTAAGATTATTCCAGAGGTTACTCTATGGTCCATCTGTACAAGTGCAAGTTGGGGGTTGAGCTTAAACTGGGTTGTCTGGGCTGCAGGAGCTCTTCCTTTGGGCAGTCATTATTGCTTTAGGGGTAGTTTTGATTTCCATTATGGGATGTTATGCTCACAGGGTCTTTTGCCTGAGTTAAGGAACTTAGAGAAAAATGTGGGACTGAGGTCATTGGGTACAAGCAGGTGAGCAGTGCAAGTCAACTCTTGAGGTCTAGCTAGTCACATTACCATTCAAGTTTGAGGAACCTTCAGTCCTTCAGTTATCTTTCAAAATAGTATGTCCAGGACTGAACCACACTATTGAAGTTTTAGAATATAGGTGAGGTCAGAGCCAACAACCAAGAAAGAATTCTTTGGTGCAAAATGGTGGTTTTATTAAAGCACAGGGGGACAGGAACTGCAGGCAGGAAGAGCTGCTGCCCCAGGCTTATGAGGGGTGGCTGATTATATACCTGCAGAGTTGGGGGAGATAAGGAAAAGGGAGATTTCAAAAGGATTTTCATATGGTAAGGAGGACCTACAAAATATTGGAGGCCTTGCCATTGTCAAGTTAAAGATTGTTTCTCCCTCTGCAATGCACCCAACATTAAGACAATTGGAAACTTCCTGAGGAATGTCACACATATCCCACCCTGGGCAGGGGTCCTTTGTGGTTTATCAGCTTGTGCTTTGTCCCTTAGCTAGCCCTGTTCTGGCTTGATTGGGTCTAAAAGGAAAAGGTTGGTACTGTGCTTACTTACCTCCCTTCTAAGAAGCCTCTCCTTTTGTTCCCTGCCCCAGAATCATTAATAAACAACTCTACAAAAATTCACTTCTACTTGGAAAGGACCTCTCGTTCCTGGTATGATGCTCAAGGTCCAGAGTGACAGTGGTTAGAAGATTTGAAAATGGTTTTTTATTTTTTAGTGAAGTATGTTTCCTAGCTGGTTTGTTTTGCATGTATAGGGGAGCAAAATTTGCCACCCCAAAATATATCTTTTTGGCATAAGATTATGTTAGACTGATTATTTCTAAGAAACTGCAAGCATAGAATAAACTCAAAAAACAAGAAATTATTCTTTTGTAAGAGACATTTACAAGTATAAGGGCAATCTTTGTAAGGGTGGTTCCTTAGCTATACCAGGAAGAGGGAAGAGGGTGACTGAATCTCCAGAAATTCTTATCAAAGGAAAAGATAATAGCTTAAATCTGCATAACAACCTTATCCATGTTTACTGTCTTTTCTTAGTAACCTCCCTCAACTAACCTTCTACCCCCAACATATTTTGTCTTTAGCTGAAAGTGGTATTTAAGGCAATGACTTAGCCATTTTGGAAAGTGACTCAGTTTTCCCGGGATTCTTTCTTGTATACAGTATATATACATATTATTAGACTTTTGTTTGGTTTTCTTCTGTTAATCTGTCTTCTATTAATTTAAGTATTAGATCAGCCATAGAACCCTCCAAGGAAAGAAGAAAGAACTTTTGCACCCCTACATGTTTTTTTATAGATTGTTTCAGCAGCAGCAAAGGGGCTTGTCAACTTGGGTAGAAAATTTCATATAAGACAAAGACTTCCAAAAAAAAAAAAAGACAAAGACTTCCAGAGCATTCTCATCTTCATTCTAGTCCGGAACTTGTTTATAAATTGATGTGATCAGCTTTTACAACTTTGTCCTCTTAGATATCAACATAAAATGATTAAGGCCCAAACCTCCAAAGGTACATCTTCCATTATCAACCCGGAGAGTAGCCATCATGACTGATTTTGTATGAATCTTTCTAGGAACTAAGTGTATTTTCCTTTGCCTGCCTTTCCCCAGTGTTGGAGTTTAGTGCCCCTTGAGTTTTTAACGTAGATCTTCATTTGATTTGACAAAAAAACAAAAAAAACAAAACAAAAAAAACTACTTCTTTCACATTTCAACAGGTTCCTCTGAGACCTAGTATTAGAGATTTGTTGAACAAGCCTGTGCTTAATCTTCTGCCCCTTTTCTGATATTTTAGATTTTAATTTTAGATTCTACTCCTTTTTCCAATTTTGCTTCCCACCCTTTCTTTCTGTCTCTCACTGTCTCTTTCGTTTTTTGTTTTTTGTTTTTTTTTAGCCCCTCTCTGTCTCTATTTCATTCCATCTAAAGGGCACTGCACATAACATTATAGGAGCAGACACACAGTTTTAATCCAACATATATTCACCTGCCCACTTCTGGATTAAGGAAGTTCCCTGGGCCTCAGACTCCCTCAGGCTGCCAGAAGTAGGGGACTTGTTTACTGCTTTCTGGCTCACGAGCATGGAGGGTTTGTTAAGTGAAATTGGAGTTGGACTCACTTTAAGCCTTGACAACTTCTTCACCTATGACCAAATATAATCTGTGATATTAAAAAGCATGCTCTATGGAATCTTGACAAAGATAATTTGAGAAATAAAAATCTTTGACAGCTTTCTCTTTGTCCTTGTGGTTATTTGCAATCTCTAAGACTTGTGAGTGAGTCAGATGAATCTATTGTCTTGTTTTTTAATAAGTGTACTCTGAGACCTTCCCCTCTTCCACACTTTTTTTTTTCAGCCCCACTCCTCATGCGTGCTTAATGTCTTCTCCTAGGGAATATTTCTTGTCTTTCTCATGTTTCAGAGTTTCAGAGGGGAAAGTTCTTTTTCCCAAACCCCTAACACCACAGGTTCTAATATTCCCATGGGTACATGTTTATCGTCCTCTCAGCAAGCCACTGCTCTCAGCTAAGAATTTTTGCTCTTAAAAACCACAAAATACTAAGGTATTAGGAAGTATTCAAAAAACTGTATCTTTTGATATTTTCATCCTGCAGAAGCTTATATTCTTTCTATATATTGCTAAGATGAAATAAAAAGTGATTTTAGGGGTAGCTGGGGTAGCTAAGTTGTTGAGCATCTGCCTTTAGCTCAGGTGGTGCCCCCAAGGTTCTGGAATTGTCCTGCATTGGGCTCCCCACAGGGATCCTGCTTCTCCCTTTGCCTATGTCTCTGCTGCTCTCTGTGTGTCTCTCATGAATAAATAAACAAAATCTTTAAAAATAACTATTTTTGATTTTGTAATTTACAATCCTTAACGATTTTTAAGATCAATTTATAAATTAGAGTCTTTGTTATGAGTGGACCCTTTCCATTAATGTAGAAGTTTAGAAAGACTTTCAAGAGACTGAGAAATAAACATTTTCTCATTTCCATGTAAGGAATGGTAAACATGGACTCAAGTATATGATCATCATTAGGAATTTCTGAAAAACTTCTATTTCTGTACTATTTGTTTGCTTTTGTTCTGTCCTCAACTAAAGACAAAATTTCAGACTTCATTCCTAGAAGAAAAGGATAGTTAGACTAGAAGGAGCCTTAAAATTTAACTGAATTTCACAAGTGATAATGAGCCTGAGACCCCAAAGCACGTCCCCACCGCCCACCCCACCAAGGTCACATATCACTCTAACGAGGTCTCCTTTTTCCAGACTCCTGGGCTTCCATTCTGTACACTACTTTTCTGCCCTGGAGAAAGTGGCCTGGTGAAGGAAGAGTATCACTTTTCATTGTGACTTCAGCTAATTCTCTGCTTCTCGGCTACCTTTGTTTTGTAAAGGAAGGTGGAACAAATAAGCAAAGAGTTATCTCAGTATTTCAGAAGCTTATAAAAAGTTTGGGGTCAAGCATAGTTATAAAAATGGATTAACATTTGAGTGCTTTCTTATGTAAACCTTTCCTGTTTTTGCAGTCCTTGCCTGCTGACTGTGGTACAAAAGATGGGTTTTGCTTTGTGGTGGTGTTGTTCCAGCCCAGCAAAAGGTCTTATGCCTCAAAATTGCACAGACTAGATCTGTGCGTGGCATTTTTCATTGCCAGCAAAACAGCAGATCATGCTTGGGAGATGTCACTTGAAAGAGAAAAGGCACAATAGGTTTAACTTTTCCTATCAAAATTCCCTTGGAAATGAAAGCCGAGTTTTTAGAGACAGATCCAGTTTGTTTTGGGTAACGGTGAGACTGCTTAGTGTGAAGTCACACTGAGCATATGGCTTCGTACTTATTGGACATTTGGTCATTTCTTTTTAAGCTCCTTTGCTTGTCAGTCATCTCTCTCCAACCCTAACCTACCCCATTCCATTCTGCACAGGTGTATAATCAAGAGGGGATGAAGAAAGAGAGCTAGCAGGGCAGGATGAATAATGCAGTTTTGGGGAATAGGACAGAAAGGAGGGAGGATCTGAGTACTGAGGCAGTAACTGAGGAGGTCACATACACATAAGGTCAGAACAGGAAGAAGGGTGCCAGCAAGCAGCAGGATCTCAACACCCTTGTGGAAATGAAACTGATGGGAGTTCTGATTTATCTGCTTTAAAGCTTTTATTTTATTTTTGAGAGAGAGAGAGAGTGCTCATGGGATGGGGGAGGGTGAGGGTCAGAGGGAGAGAACCTCAGGCAGACTCCACACTGAGCATGGAGCCCAATGTGGGGCTCAATCTCAAGACCCTGAGATCATTACCTGAGCTGAAACCAAGGGTCAGATGCTTAACTGATGGAGTCATGCAGGTACCCGTACTCTGATTTATCTGCTTTATATTAGAGTACAGGTAGGGCTGAATGACTCATACAGATAAGCTTGAGCCAGTGTAATGGACAAAATTAAATAATGCAGAGGTGATTCAGTTGCTCACAATCATGTGGCTTTTCATCTAGAACACAGGTGCTTTTCTTCATTAGATTGCTTAGCAGGGGAGGAAAAATTTTTTGTCTACCCTTATAGGTTCTTTGGCTGATCTAATAATTAAATTGACATAAGACAGATTAATAGGAGAAAAATTTAATTTCATATGTTTGAAAATATGAGACCCAGGGGCAAGTCAGGCATTTGAGGGTTATATGCCATTTTGAATTAAGGAATAGCTTAACTGGGGGATTCAAAGTTTGGGTGGTGGTGGTGGTGTTAATTTATAGGACAATAAGAAGAGTAGATGTTGGTAATTAGATGTTTGTCCTGCCATACAAATAGGTCATTCTAGTAATAGTTCTTTTTCTAGCCCTGGCCACCTACCTAAATTCTTTTAGGTAATTTAGGGAGAGGTAATTTTTTTTTTTTTTTTGTCTACTGGGTTTTGTTTACCTTAAGCTCAAAATAATGCACATGCTAAGGTGGTATATTTTGAGGTCACCTATTCTGATCCTTTCAGTTTTCATACATTTAAACATCTGTAAATGCATATGAAAATGGCTTTGCTAAAGAAAGAGTTTTAAAATATTTTCTTTAGTGTGTTGTATGAAGTGTATTGTATTATGCAATGAGGTGGACAATTGTTTATGATAACTCTGCAGGCATAATTGGATATGAACAAACAAAACTTAATAAAAAATACACACATCTAAGCAATTTTTATATGCAAGAAAAATACCATTTATTTTGGATTACCTCGCAATCATAATGTCTGCATAATTAGAGGGACTTGTTATAAAGTGAGAATAAAATAATAAGGGAGATGCAGCCAAGGGAAATTGAAATAAATAATGGATAGTTTATATAACTTGTAGTTCATGGACTAGCAGCATTGACATAATTTGGGAACTTCTTAGAATTTTTGGCTTCACTTCAGACTCCGTGAATAGGAATCTGCATTTTAACAAGATCCCAACTCATGCATATGCACATTAAAGCTTAAGAAGCATTTGTCTAAATGGCCAAGTGAATCAAAGAAATGCTGAGGTGATAAAGTTATTTGGTCTTTTTTAATAAGAGAATTTTATTATGACTCTATTCTAGCTGCATTATGTCCCTGAGGTTAGAGAGCTATGTATAGATCCACCCTGGATAAAGTGTTAAGGATAGACAGTGCCACTGGGAGTTGGGGTAGTGATGACATGGGGAAGGGATTGTCTGAAAAGCTGTTCATAGTATCATGATAAACAATGACCATATTAAAAAAAAAAAAAGAATTTTAGATTGGTGGTCAGTAGTACTAAGCAAATCACAGGCTAAAATGGAGGGGTTCAGGAATGCAGTAGGTGGTAGTTGTACAGTTGATTATTCAGGGGGATCCTAGAATTAACATGAAGTTTAGGGTGGATAAATTTAGTCTAGGTTGCTATGCTCATCTTTGAAATCCAGACACATGGTGGGGTCTTTACTGGTAAAAGACTGGTTCCAGAATGTGGCCAAATAGATCCAAGATCATCAGACAGTTGTCTAATTCCCATCTATGGATGCTGTGTTCTATGTCTGTGGGATAAGAATAAGTAACATTTGTGATTCAGGTCAACAAATAATATTGTCCAGCTTTGTGATTCAAAGCTGAATCTAAAGTTCATGCTGCAAAGTCTGTGGTAGAAAATCTATTTGGAGACCAAATTGCTTATTCCAGAACTAGAGTTTTGAGGTAGAATTTATTATGGTAGAAATTTACACAGTAAAGCCTTTCTAGGTCTCACTGTTTATACCAAAAAACCCAGAATGACAAGGTTGCGGGAAACAGAAGAATAGTAGGGAGTTAAGAACTCTTCCTGGGATGGGCAGTAAAAGTTGGTGAGGCTTAGAATGAAGTGGAAAATAAGAGGGAGAGTTTAGAGAACCATGGGATTAATACTGAGGGATTAACCCTTCTTTCTGAGACTATCAAGGAGAAAGCATCAGGGAAGAGCCTTACATTAAAAATGAAACAGGCAAACAGATTGGAAGGGCATGTGGGCTGTCTTGGGAGAGAGAGAAGGAAAGAGGAGGAAGGTGAGAGAGAGACAAAGAGAGAGAGGGAGATACAGATTTGGTTATCAAAGCTGAGTCATCTTTGGCACTTGAGAGCATGGAGAATATGTACGGAAGTATCAGTGAACCTATCATGAGAGTTTAAGGAAGCTGAGACCTGAGTCTCTGCCATGATATATGGGGAGAGGGCTTCTTAGAATGGACTGAAGGAAGAAGCCAGGCCTCAGAAGATGAGCAGCAAGAGACAAACTATATGGATAAATCAGCTGCCCCAAGCTTCACTCTTAAGAAATTCCCAGGTATGACACATGCTGAAAAACCAGTGCATATGCATAGGACTCTTAGCAGTACCAACCAGTATAGCAGTGATCAGAGGTACATGGCCCTCCCCGTAAAACACCTACCCTCCAATCTAAGAAAAAGGGAAGTGAAGGAATAAGCAAAATTGAGCTGGAAAATGAAAATTTCCACCATTTTCATGGATGAGGCTCAAGAGCAAAATTAGTGTTGATTGTAGAGAAATAAATAAATTTTAATTTTTATACCAATGACTTTTATTACTATATATATATGTATATGTATTGAGCCTGCTACAAGTGTATTTTGGGGATATAAAAGTTATTACAATTCTATATTAGTGAGGTTCTCCAGAAAAACAGAACTGATATAATACATGAGAAGATTTTATTATAGAAATTGGCTCATGTGCTTATGGAGGACAAAAAATCCCACAATCTGCCATCTACAATCTGGAGAACCAGGAAATCTGGTAGTAAAATTCAGTCTAAGTGCAAAGTCCTATAAACCAAGAGCTCCACTATGTCAGAGCAGGAAAAAAGGGACATCATTCTAACTCAAGAGAAAAGAGAATTTGCCCTTTCTCTGTATTTTTCTTTTTTTTCCCATTTGGGCCCTAGATACACTGAAAGATGCCTACCCACATTGGTGAGAGCAGATCTCTTTAGTCAGTCTACTGAATCAAATGCTAATCTCTTCCAGAAATACCCTCACAGACATACTCAGAAATAATGTTTTCTCAGATAGTGGGGCATCCCTTAACCCAGTAAAGTTGACACATAAAATTAGCCATCACAAACCTCTTGAACACTCTGTAATCTTTTGATTTTCAAGCTATGTTCATGGACATTTAGAGCTCCATGGGATGATCACCGTAAGCAAAGAGGTAGGCCAAACAATTGGGATGCTGCCCAATCTTCTTCCTCAAATCTTATAATAACTCTACTTCTTAATACTGGAAAACTTCTAATCTTCCATAAGTACTAGCTTGTTTGAAGATAGTGTGTTCACCTATGGCTGATAGTTCTTAAGTGTCAGAAGTGTACCCAATAGCTGTGTTTCTCTCCCCTTTAGCCAGTGCTCTCCTTACTTTACTCTTTGCTAGACTTGGCTCCTGTTGGAAATGCCTAGGACACCACCATTTTTCAGAGCTATTCTTGAGAGTCTTACATCTTCATATAGATAACTCCACATGTTGCAAGCTGACTATGTTCCTTATTCTGACCCAGTCCTCTGACCCATACCACCACCATTCTAAGTGTGTGACTGCTTGGCTGACCCCCTTCGCCCAGGATCTAAATTCTGGTTCTCCCAGGGATATAGGCTTATTGGAAATCAACTTACTCTGAACTGCTGAGTATCTCTACCCCTCAAAAAAGGAACCAGTGACAGTTCAAAAATAGAGCCCAATGACATTGAAAGGAATGTGTCCAGATAATTTAAAATTCTTTCATTGACTCTAATGCATCATCTTCTGCTCCTTAAGACCTTAGGTCTCTATGGAGTCTGCAAAGACAATAGGTCTGTTTGTCTTGGTGACTAGAATGGAAGTTAAAACGCAAATTGTAAAGGGATAGAGGGGTATATACAGGGAATGAGTAAAAGAAAGAACAAGATGAAGTTGAAGTCATGGGAATTAATTTTATAGGAAGGTTGTTATTGCCCCCTTTAGCAGCTAAAATTCACATACAGGCACATCTTAAGTAATGTGTCGAGCTGTCCGAAAGATAATTTGAATCCTGTCAAGGCAAACAAGAATATGCTCACAAATTCAAGAGCAATATATGTGCAATTTGCACAACATCAATTTCTTTGGTTGTTTTTGGATGGAGCCATCACCATCAATTAAGTTAGTGACTCTTTGATTCAAATTACTTTTTGACATGTAGTCAACTAAATGGCTCACACAAGCATTATTTTCTGCAGGGTTCCCTAGGCAGCCATATAGTAAATGTAAACAGGTGGGAAGGCAAAAAAACACTGCTGCAAAAGCAGCCTCCTCCCACTGCAGCAGGGAGAATAATAACATGAAAAAATATAGGGACATTATTAGATGGCCTGGAATAAGGCTTCTGAAAGGAGAGTTTTGCATATTTATTATATTTTGCTTCTGATTTAATATTTCTCCAATTGAGTTTGTGTCCTTAGCCTTGCACTGGACTGTCATAATCAGGTATCAGAGGTTAAGAAAGGGTAAGGTCACCTCTTGGACCATAGCAGGATGGCATTCCATGGTATAGACTTGGATTTGGTAGGAGTGTTGATGGAGAAGAGTGATATTATTGACAGTATCACTGAAACAGCTTCAGGAGTCAACATGTTTTTAGGGACGCGGCAGTTAGAGAGCATTCTTTTAGAGGATAATGATATTTAATGTTCAATGAAGAAATATACAGAATTGGAAATTGGCCTCCACCATGATTTTCATTATTACAGTCAATATCAGCATCGTAATCAAGGCCAGTTTTATCCATATTTTGGACAGGCCTGGTTGAGGATTCTAAAAGATGGAACAAGTTCTCAGATATTTGGAATTACTCAGTCCCATGCTAAGCTGTCTCCATATTGAGATGAGGGCAGGAATTCGTTTATTTCGTTCATAGCACTATTCCCACAACCTATAACATATCTGGCACGTACAGATGAGAAAGTATACCACAAACAAAACTGTTGCATAAGTGTATGAAAGAATCAAGTAATGAAATAACTTTACATCTGGTGATCAGCATGAACGAAACCTAAATTCTGGTTATGACTTCCTATTAACCAGCTGCATGACCTTTGGAATCGCTTCAGTTCTGTGGGAACTCTTTTGTACCTCTCTATAATATGATATCTAACACAAACCTTGACCACTGTGGACCACTGGAAAGATAACATGATAGAATCCATGATAGAATCCATAGCTAGTTGGCTGGACAATCGGGACACTAAACAAAGTAAATCACTGTTTTTGTTTTATCATCACTTTCCACAGACATTGGTTCTTAAATAAGAACATTTCTAAAGGGAGGAAACAGCACAAATCCCTTAGCTGCCTATGCCACAGTCCAATTTGATATTTCTTATGCACAAGATAAAATGTTTCATGCTAAGATATACAATTCCAATACCTTTGTGTTTACTGGTTTATAAAATTCAGGAGCATAAAATCCCAAGTTTCCCTGGGTTTTTGCCAAGCACAGAATACAGATGGAAAGCTGAACATTAAGCCTGTTATGCCAAACTTAAATTTGGCCATAAATTGCCAGATAGTTTCAGTTCAAAGAAACATGGCAGTATTATCTTTAGAGCAAATTACAGCTGAAAACCAGAAACCAGGGCAGGAAAAAACTGACAGGAAGGAGAGAAGTGTTTTCAAAGGAAACAAGGACAAAGCAGGGTCCATTTTCAGCTCAATCTGAATGCTCATTTATGTTATCTTATCTGTCCTCTTCTACTAAAATCACTTTTATTCATTCACTCATTAAATAAACATTTATACAATGCTCCGTAGGCCCAAGGCCTGTAGAGGTCATAATTAAAAAGGCATACTTCTCGCTTTGTATCAGTTAGAGTCTCTTTGTTGTGAGCAAACAAAAATAAGGAACACAACCCAGCTAACTTACACAAGAAGAGAACTTGCTGTTAGGCTACACGAAAGTTCTAGAATTTGCTTAAAGACTATAAGGAAACTCTAGATTTTAGAGAGGATACAGAATGTGTGTAAAACAGATGAGAATCTGGAAGTCAAGTCTAGTAGTTGCTCTCCATTTGCATCCAGATCCTATTGGAATGAACAAACATGTCACAACCATGGCCTGCCTCCATTTTTGTGGTATTCTTTTTAAGATCTAAGATCATGAATAAAAGAGACCAACTAAAAGCTTCAATGTCTTTACTCCTTGACTAAATCTGGACAATGAGCAGGGTGGGATCTGGTGGAAGGGTGCAGTAGGAATATCAGCTTTTATAGCTGAAAGGTAGCCTTTGGATGGACACATGTGCTGAGTGTTCACATGAAAGCAAAATGGTGATTCCTTAAGAAAACTAATGTGCGGGATCCCTGGATGGCGCAGCGGTTTGGCGCCTGCCTTTGGCCCAGGGCGCGATCCTGGAGACCCGGGATCGAATCCCACGTCGGGCTCCTGGTACATGGAGCCTGCCTCTCCCTCTGCCTGTGTCTCTGCCTCTCTCTCTCTCTGTGTGACTATCATAAATAATAAATAAAAATTAAAAAAAAAAAAGAAAACTAATGTGCTGTCAGGACAAGGGGAGGTGCCTATGCAGTGAAGGTACTGCCTGCCCTCACAGACCCTGTGCCTTCCTCAAACAGGTGACTCCAATAACATAGACAAGTATAGGCATGAGTAGAACAGATCAAAAACAGTGAGTCTTAGAGCAGAATGGGATGCTGGAGTTTAGAGAATAGAGAAAGAAAGCTTCATTGTGAAGGGTGATATTTAACATCAGAAAATTTTAGTCTCAACATTAAAAATCATCATTGTTTATTCTCATTTTGTTGGTTTTGTGTGTTCTGACAGTCTGTGGAGATGATTTTATTCACAGTCAGAAGCAACTCATTCCTAACCTGTCAGATGGAAAACAGGCCCCTTTTGGTGCTGTGTCCTAGACAGCTCTCCCCTTACAGATTGCTTTTGTTGGGGTTCTAGAGTGGGACTGCTGTCCAGTCGAGTCTAACATGCTAAAAAGTAGTCTCAGAATTGAAGTACATGAGGTGATGAGAAATGCTCATGTTATTTTAATTTTACTTTGTTTTCCCTTAAATTTGAGGACAAATGTTACATACCTTCAGAGTATTTTAAAATTCAGGATGTTTAGTTGGACCAATGCCCTTTGAGATATGTGAGGTAGAAATAGACTGGAAGTGATGGCCTTTAAAAGCCAGTGAAATCAAATAATATAGCTAAGGAGTAAAGAGGAGTCCCTAATATAAATTCTGATACCACCCAAGATGAACTCAAAGACTTTAAATAATATTAAGATCCATTTATTCAGCAAATGTGTAGTGACCGCCTGCTAGTGCAAAGCCTGTGAAGAAAAATGAAGGGGGGCAATTGATAACATCTAGAGTCACTCTACTTAGGGATAAAGATTTAATGTGCTGAATGAAGGCATTAATGAAAGTGGTAGTGGCTTCTGGGGGTTGCTGGCCAGCAGCAAAGAATGTTGGGAATGTGAGGTGTCCTGAAGTAAATTCTTTTTTTTTTTTTTTTAAGATTTTATTTATTTATTCATGAGAGACACACACAGAGAGAGAGAGAGGCAGAGAGGCAGAGACACAGAAGGAGAAGCAGGCTCCATGCAGGGAGCCCGATGCGGGTCTCCATCCCAGGACCCCGGGGTCATGACCTGAGTCAAAGGCAGATGCTCAACCGCTGAGCCACCCAGGCGTCCCCTGAAGTAAATTCTTAAGAAATGATGATTACTTCAGAATAAGTGATAGACTGAATCCCTTTTGTTTGGGGGACTGCAAAAGAGTGATGTGGATTACAGAATGGCTCTAGAGAAGTGGCAGTATCAGAGGCAGGCCTGGTTTCACATGTAGCAGGGAAGCAGAGAGAGAATTTGCATGCAGAACTTAGAAGTGGGTAAGCAAAGCATAGAGATTGGGGGTACTGCTCCAGATAGGTGTGGGAGATGGAAAGGGTATGGAGGGGTGAGGAAAAAATGCATTTCTGAGAATAGGCAGAAGTGAGAGGGTGAGTGATGGGTGTTATGAGCATGTAAGATTTTTTTTTAAATGTTATTTTTTACATTTTACAAATGAGAAAACTGAGACTCAGAAGTTTATTAAAATGTCTAGGCTCCTCCTACCTAGAGTGGATAAATAGTATTTGCTCATTTGGGGCTATGTGGCATCTTTTTTTCATTCTACTGTCATTGCATTTTTATTCTCCCCTAATAGATATGATCTCCTTAAGGAAACTATTTATGTTTTACTGTTACTCATGTATTTAGAATATAGTATAACATTTTGGATTTTTCCTAAGAGTTGTTTTTGTAATGGTGTAAGAGAGCTCTGAGTTTTCTTCCGAACTTATTCTGAAACTTTTGCCCTACATTTTACCCTTAACCATCTGTAGCCATCTTTATCTTTCTTGGTCTTACCATACTCGGTCAGTCCATCATGGCCTCTATCACCGTCTGGTACAATTTATTACCACCATCCTCCCAGAGCTTCCAAACTGGTCTCCTATTGTCTCTGTATAGTCTAGTCTCAACTCAGCATCATTCATTAGGAATGATCAAATGAAATATGTCAGAAAATATGTCAGATACCTCTCTGCTCAAAATCCTTCAGTGTCTCCTCAAGTCCCTTAGGTTCAAAGCCCAGTCATTGGCTTAGAAGGCCTTATATCATTGACCCCATTTCCAGCTTTTCTTTCTCATCATTAAGTGTTTCTTCATGCTAAAAGGTAAATACCCACAGGGAAGGAATTTTTTTTTTTTTTTTTTGGAAGGAATTTTTATTTTATTTTTTTTCCTACTATAATCCAAGTGCCTAGATTTTGCTTGGTGCATATTAGGTGATCACGAATTTCAAATGAATGAATGAATGAGTTCTTTCTTTGGAATAAATTAAAATAAATTTCTACTCTCTTCCAAATGACAATTTATGGATTCTAAAGAAGGCATCATAGACTTATCACTGTCTAAGCACTTCTCTCTTCTCCTTTATTCTTCATATGAGTTGGTTTTCAGGCATTCTTGTCTGAAGATTCACTCCACATTTCCCATGCCCCCTCAAAGAGTGGCTCTTCAAACTGAACACAGCAGGTATGACATAACCATTTTAGAACTGATCAGAGTTTGGCAAAGTGACTTAAAAAATCAGTTGTGGGGATCCCTTGGTGGCTCAGCAGTTTAGTGCCTGCCTTCGGCCCAGGGCATGGTCCTGGAGTCCCCGGGATTGAGTCCCGCCTTGGGCTCCCTGCATGAAGCCTGCTTCTCCCTCTGCCTGTGTCTCTGCCTCTCTCTCTCTCTCTCTCTCTCTGTGTCTCATGAATAAATAAATAAAATCTTTTTTTTTTTTTTTTTTTTTTTTTTTTTTATGATAGTCACAGAGAGAGAGAGAGAGAGAGGGAGAGAGAGGCAGAGACACAGGCATAGGGAGAAGCAGGCTCCACGCACCGGGAGCCCGGTGTGGGATTCGATCCCGGGTCTCCAGGATCACGACCTGGGCCAAAGGCAGGCGCCAAACTGCTGCGCCACCCAGGGATCCCAAGTAAATAAAGTAAATAAAGTAAATAAATATCCCAAGTAATATCCCAAGTAAATAAAATAAATTTTTTCTCTTAAAAAAAAAAAAAATCAGTTGTATGCCAGAGTAATCATCACCTGGATTAAAAATTGAAATTGTTAACTAATTTTTGAATCCATTGTTTATTAATTCTACATGATTATTATTGTAATTTTTTAGAAATTGTTTAATTGCCTCCAAATGCTGACTAGAGCCTGTTTGCTGTAAAGGTTTTACCTCTGACTCTGTGAGGAGGAAGGCCTTATATATAGATACCTATTCACATATATCAGTCTTTTACTCCTCATTGCAATGTGCTGTATTTATCACTAACATACTTCAACAAAGCAGTATCTGCATGAGGATCCAGGACAGGCTTGGTGGGGTTAGTGTAAATATTTGAAGATTCTGTGGAGTAAAGGTGTGGAGGCTGAGAAAAATTAAGGCCATCCCACCTAAAGTTTAGCATTAGCACAAGTACAGCCATCTTAGGTCCCTGTGAATAAGAGCTGAACTTTAAAGGGAAAAACTGCAGAATGTCCTCAATGTCCTCGGCAGGTAATCCCATATCAGAAAGACAACAAAGCTCAGAATTGTCCTCGGCAGAGAATCCCATATCAGAAAGACAACAGAGCCCACGCCCATGGTAGAAAATCCCCTAGACCAGCCTAATTCTTCCATCCCTTCTGGAAATCCCCTAGACCAGCCTATAAAAAACCCAGCTGTAACCCACTTCGGGGTCCAAGTCCCTGCTCTGCTGTGTCGGGTATACTTGGACCCAAGCTCGAGCTTGTAAATAAACCCTTGTGTGTTTGCGTCGGTGTCGACTCCTCGGTGGTTTCTCGGATTCGCAATCTTGGGCACAAAAAAGGCCCTTAGGGAAACCTAGACACTGTTAGAGGGTCCACTCAGCAACCAAACCTTTTGACAGGTGACTGACAGGTCATGTTACTAAAAGGAAGATACATACGGTACACAAATCTGTGCTGATTGATTAGAATCAAATGGATGAGAAAGGGCATGATGTCTGTAAAGCAAAAATGCAGTTCTACCCCTCCCCCAAAGATGGCCTTGATTAAAGTAAATGATAGGTATGGAAATGATAAGTGATCATAGACCATTGACATGAGGCTGTGTACCTGAGATTTAGATGAGATGAAAACCTTTTTAGTTTTTTCCCCAGCCAAGATGAATTAATCAAAGCAGAGAACATTAATTAAAAAAGAAATGTAAATTGCCTTCATAAGGACAGCGCACCACATATGGAATCACTGGGGCACAGTACACACATGTGAAAGAATACCTGCTTTTATATCTGGCTCTTTTTTTTTTTTTTAAGATTTTATTTTTTTTATTCATGAGAGACACTGAGACAGAGAGAGGCAGAGACATAGGCAGAGAGAGAAGTAGGCTCCCCATGGGGATCCCAATATGGCCTTGATCCCGGGCCCCAGGATCACACCTTGAGCCAGAAGCAAATTGCTCAACCATTGAGCCCCCCAGGCATCCCTACATCTAATTCTTAATAATCACAGAAGGCAGAAATTATTCCAGACCTTGTTGGGGATGGATCTAAGTCTTAACGTGTGCGAAAGAAACTGGCAAATGTCAAAGATGGGTTGATCATAATATATTCAGATAAGAAATGTTATTTAAGGTATATGTGGATAAACAGCATCTCAAAAAGTTAGTGCACTTCTTAAAAAGTTTAGTTTTAAGAATGCAAAATATGCCATAAGTTGAAGCAAGTAGAACAATATCAACAGTCATGAAAACCTACTACCATGAAAAACGAGAAAATATTGCAGCTGTGAGAAATGCATGCTAACTAAAATCATCCTATTAAAATTACAGAATTCAAAACCACACAAAGACAGGAGATGGCAGAGTGCGAAGAAGGTGTACTCTCAAGTACTTGAAAAGTTCAAAGGATGTGGGTGGGCTGGAAATACAAGAAAAGTATTTAATGCTTGCAGAAATAAATGGAATGAAATTACTTAAAAAATAATTCTCCCATTACCACACTTCTTGATGTCTTTACACAATTGAAAATCATATGATGAAGTTGATAATGAACATGATGTATATTCTCTGTGGTTTCAATGGTAATGCAGATAGATTATGGTTTATTACCTAAATATATTCCCCTTTGGTAGAAGTTTGGTCTCTTCCAGAGGAATCACATCACGGAAACATGGAGTGACTAAATTTCTTGACTATGATGTGTTTCATATTAAATGGGAAAGAAAGAGAATGACATTAAGGATTTATGTTTAACAATGAGTCTGTTATCTTGCCTTGTCTTATCCCTCTATTCAAATTATAATTCAAATACACATCCAAAACTTTACTTCCTTTGAAAAGCCTTCCTAATATAACTCTTGTGGTTTATGTTCATAGACATATGTGTGTATACAATACAATGCATCCACACATACTAATAAGTATACTCCTTATGTGTTTCTCATCCCCATCATTCACTTACTGTTCATTTTTCATGCCTCATGTAATAATGCATTCTCATGAGAACTTCTGCTGACATTGTTAAAACATAATTTTTTCCACATAACCCCTCCAGTGGTTTCTCATTTCACTCAGAGGAAAACTCTTCCAGTGACTCACAACACCCTATTCAATCTTCACACTTATCATTCTGTGTCCCCTTATCCTTTCTGATCTTCTCTGTTTCCTACTCTGGCCTTTGTATTCGTCAAATGTCCTAGACATGTACTTGTCTCAGCTTCTGCCAGTAGCACTCTTTTCCCAGATATTTACAAATTTTCTTCTCTTTTTTTTAGGTCTTTGTTCAAATGTCACCTTCTCAGTGATAGCATTCCTGACAAAATAATTTAATGTATTCTTTCTCCCAACACTCTAACTCTGGCTTTGTTGCCTCATCTCTCTCCTTAGCTCTTACCTAATATTCCATATATGTTTCTTATATATAGTTGTAGTTTATTTTTTGCTTATTCTCTTTTCTTATCTTCTCTCACCCACCCTTTCCCCTTTGTGCCACTAGAATGCACCTCCATAATGACATGCATTTTTGTCTACTGTGCTGACTATGTATCTCCACTGCCTAGATGAGTACATATTCATTGAGTTAGTTAAACCCATCTCCCTGCTCATACACACATACAACATTGTAAGAAGGTGGTATAACCTGCTTTTCACAGATTAAGAAAGGCGACCTAGAATATAAATAACTGGCCTCAGATCACAAGGGGGTGAATTGAGATTGAAGCCAGGAAAGTCTAACTTAGAAATTGTACTTACATGTTTGCCAACATACATATTCTAGAATGCTCATAATGATGATATTTGTAGTAACTCCAAACTGGATATTCAAGTGCTTATCAACAGTAGAGTGAAAATATTCATACAATAGAATACTATAACATTGATGAGCTTATTTTGAAGAGAAGAAGCTAGAAACAGAGCCCATATTGAATGATTCAAATTATATATGTATTTATATGTATAAATCTAAAAAAAAAAAAAAAAAGCAAGAGAGAGGGAAAAGGCAAAGCCAGTTTCTTTTATTAGAGGTCAGGATGGCAGTTACTTACCTTGGAAGGAGGGTAGTGCTGCTAGAGAACAAAAGGAAACAAGAGACAAGTTTCTGGGGGTGCTGCTCCTTTTTTGAAGTGGATGTCAGTACATGTGTGTTTAGTTTGTAAAATTTATTGATTTGTGCCCTTATGATATATGCACAGTACTGTGTGTATTTGTCACAGGAAGAATTCTAAGATGTTTCCCAAGATTCCAGACCCTTGTTGCACACACCCTGTATAACTTTCTCCCCTTGAGTTTCGTGGGACCTGTGATTATGAAAAGATAGTCATTCACTTGTTTGGGTTAAGCTAGGTTAAGATACCTGACAAAGATGATGGGATAGTTAATCTCATGATTGTGTTTCCTTATATAAGACTTTGTTATATCTGATTGGAGAAAGATTCTTCAGCAGACTTTGAAGAAGTAGCTGTAGCTGCCATACTGTTGCTAGTACCTAGGAACTGAGAATGGTATCAAAGAGCTAAGAGTGAGTCCTAGCCACTAGTCAGCAAGAAATTGGGATTCTCAGTCCTCTAGCTATAAGTAACTTAATCTTGCCAACAACCAGAATGAGTGATAATAGTAGGAGCTCAGGCCTATGAGAGTCAGGTACTAATGCTGGGAAAACAAACATCACTGATCCTTTCTCTCCCACATTGGAATTTTTTGCATAAGATCTTTGTATTTAGATAAAATGAGTCACTTGAATATGAGAGTGTAAGTGAAGCTGATTCATGGAGAAAAAAAAATAGGGATTTTTCCTGATAAATAAAATTGGATTTGATGTTATTACTTAAGACTTACTAAGAATTCTGACTTTATTTTGTATTCCAGATTATTGAATGGAAACACATATAGATTATTAAATTATATTCATTAATATAATACCTCCATGACCCAATAAAACATTCTGAGAATTCTATGTAGTTGATGAGAGTCTGATTTAAACTTTGAATTAAGAAATGGTATGGCCCATTACAAGCTTCATGGATCCAGTGACAAATTAATGAGGTCATTAATGTGAGCCAGTTGGGCTTTATCCTGATGTTCAGAATCATGAAAATTTAGACTAGGACTGATAAGAGCCCTAGCTAGTTAAAGAGAGAGATGTGTATGTTCTTTCCTGACCCCTCAAACTGAAATTTTGGGTCTTTCTACTTCACATTGCCCTGTGTTAATTCTCTAACTATGTAACATTATCTAAGATTATTTGTGCATCTTTCCTTCCTTTCCCTTCCCTTTCTTTTCTTTTCCTGTTTCATTTTTTTCTTATTTGCTCTTTTTTTTTCTCTTTCCTCAGCATTTCTTATCAAACCCAGTAGAATGGGGGTGTTGCAAGGGAAGCTCCTAATGCATGGATTCCTTTTCTGTCTCATCCTCTGTTGTATGGTTAGGACCTGACACTTGGCTATCTGTGGAAGAGACAAAGGAAGCGGTGAATAAATGAATGAATGTATGACCTATCTCCTCTGCTAGTAAGACTTGGGCCTGTTTAGAGGGATAGCAGCTCCATCCAGTGCTGCCCATCTGTTCAGATTCCAGGTGGCTGACAGGTCTCCCTTCCTGATTGCCTTACCTCAGCCCCCCTGGTGACAGTGATAGAGTTGACAAGATGTCAGCCGACCCTTATTGATTATGCATGATCTCATTAGTAAAACCTCGGCCCAGTGTGACCTAATCCTTGCTGGGAAAGACTGTGATATATGAGGACCAGCACTTTGTCACTTGAGGTTAGGCAAACGGGAAGATCACTTACTACCAGTGGTACCCAAAGACATATGCCCTCATGCTTTGGGAAAGCAGCTAGGAGAGCAAAGCACACTGAAGCTATGTGGGTCAGACAAGTCACTGAGAGCCCATCCTGGCTGTGAAGCTAGTTATTTATTTATGTTTTGTTGGCTGAAAATGCATCTGCTCTGGTAGTCCTGGGACACTTGTCCCAGTAAATAGCAAAGTTAGAATTGGGGCAGAAAGAGGCATGCTTGGACCAATCCTGATGATTTCCTTGAGGTCTGAGACTTTTATTCTCTTCAATAAAAAAAAGCATGTTCTAACCTGCCCTTTTCCTGCTCCTGTTCTCTGCCCCTCAGAAAAGCAACCTTGCCACCATGGGCTGGTGAGAGAAATCACTTAACACATGAGACCTCTGAGGACTATGGAACAGGAGGAGTAGCATAGAGGTCTCTGACTGACCAGATATCAGAGCCACTGCTAGCACCTACAGTGCCATTGTATGAATTATAAAAAGGAAATCCTTCTTCCTCCATCTGGAAGATCTGTAAAAAGATACTCCTTTCTCTAGACTGAAGCAACTCATTGGTCTGCCCCATTTGCACTATTTTGTGGAGCAGCTTTGCGCATTGCATAGACTGTGCAACCGTGGTCTTGAGTTCTGAGTTCTGAGCACAGTGTGCCTGGTCCAATCTTATCCTGGGGAACTTAGAGTTCCCCATCTGAATGAATGGCAGGGCATGCTGATCCAGTGTAGACAGTGACTATGGAAACATAATGTCTTGAAACTGGAATATTTCATCTGGAAGCAGACATTTGGTGCCATCCCTGCTGTTTGAGGCAACAGTCTTGGGGGGAAACAGTCTTAGAGAAAGCAATTGCCCCATTTAAGTTATTCAAAGAGGAATAGGGTAGCCTGAACAAAACAAATTCACCTCGAAAGTGCTTAGCTAAAGAAAAAAAAAGTGTGTCCAGGAATAAGGTGGCTTTCCCACTCTAACCACAATCATTTAATGTTATTAGAAAAAAACATTCCTCCCTTGTTTCTGTCATCCTCTTTATTAGTACTCTTCCCTAACTGACTCAGGGAAGAATCATAACTAAATATTGCTTATTAAATGCTTGGGTCAGGTTGTCTGCATGTCAAGTGGAAGGGGTGGGCGTGCATTGGGGCCATTGTTGCTGAGTGAGCATTCTTGACTTTTCTGTGTATACCTCTGCAACACCCAGCCTTTAATAAGCATTGTGTTTGGTGCGCTTTTTAAAATGATTGAATTATGGCTTTTTATGGCTCTATAAAAGCCTTTATTAATTTTGGGAAGCTGCTGTATCTTCTGATCCTGTCCAGTCCCTGCCGGGAGGTTAAATTATTCATGTGGCTTCCAATTGGCTATGTTGATTGTGTTCTGAAAGGACCAACAAGCAGGACTCTTTGTTTTCCATGAAGGCTGGTGGGGAGGGTTATAGGGGGATGCAAGAAGAGTATGGGTATCCTGAAGGGCTTCACTGGAAGGGCCTCCTGGGGTGAGATGAGGAAGAGACCTCATGGTGGTCAAGGGGATTTTTGGATCAACTTCTCAGCCTATGGGAAAGGGACAATGAACTTCAACAGTGTCCTTCTGGAGATGTGTCCACATGTGTATACTCATGTATATGCATGTGTGCTAGTTTTTCCTCTGTGGTTTTCTGTTGATGGTTCTGAATATGAGAATAAAATCTTGTTTTTATAGTGTTCTTTCTAACTTATAGTATGCTTTCAAAACATACTATTTCATTTTCATATTGAACCCCCTTAAATTATATGCACTGCCGAAATAACTATTTTTTCAATATTTATATGATAGATCATACAGTCTGTCAAGACAGTGGTATGGCCAAATGCTGCATAGCTTTTAAGAGGCTACTCTGAAAAGCAACTAGATCTTTGGTTCCAATGCTAGTGCTATTTCCATGATAGCTCTGTCCTCTTTGCTGCCAATTGAAGAGTTTGTGGAAGGAATGCTGTTTTGGGACACTTCCCAATGTCATTCCTCACTAAATTCTCCCCCACTTCCTATACATGTGCACACACACATGCACAAATGCACTTAGAGGTTAAATTTATCCATCTTCATCTCTTCTCACTTCTCTTACAATCCCAAACTCCTAAAAGGTTGCCCTGCCCTCATACATGTTATTCTTAGACCCTGTATCATGCTAATTACTCCCTTTTCTTTCTGTGCTGCAATCCTGCTGTTCTATTGATTCCTTCAAGGACCTGCTTGAAAGTCACCTCTCCCATGTTCCTTCCCTAAGTAACCTCATCTCATGCTGTGACCCTTCTTGAATCAGAAGAGATAGAGTAGAGCAGGATCAGAAAACCCATGTGTTAAAGTTGACTAAGTCTCTTCCCCACTATGAGGCTATAATCCATGAATCAGGACTACCCAGTCTGCTTCCCAACATTGTTATTAGGGGCAAATGAGATTACATTGAGAAAGGACTATAGGAACTACAAACCATTATGTACATTTTATACAATTATGACCCTTTGCTATGAGAAATAGAAAATAAATAACAGGGAGATCTAGAAGTTAGATTGTGTCATCAAAGACCCTAATAGTTCTGCTGGCTTTGGAAGAATGAAGGGCTGTGAAGATATTCTAGACAAGGGGAAGGCTGTGAGGGAAGGAGCAGAGGTGGGGGCTAGCATGGGAGATTGGTTTTGCTGAGAGACTGGCAGTTAACAGGAGATGCAGTGATGAGTTTCAAGACTGTTGGGAAGCTACAGGTGACTCTTCAGAGAAGCTTCTGAGTATAGGGTTTGAGTAAGAACAAAAAAACAAGGATCTAGGTAGAGTAAATTGGAAGAGCCCTTGGCTGGGGGACTAGGAGAAATCTTCTTATCAGGACTAACATAAAGCAGGTAAGGCTGGTTTGGTGCTGAGTTGAGCATCCTGATAATTTAGGGCTCCTCAGATATTCTACCAAGCTAGGAGGAGGGTTGGTTTTAGATGGGAGCAAAGCCGTATAAGTGGGGTAGTTCTATAATGTATGGGCTGCAGAATGACCATGGGGCAAAGCCAGGCCCTCCATCAGTGCAGTTCCATGAAGATCACAGTACAGAGGGAGCCATTTTCCCTGAGTGTGGTCTCCCTAACTCTCCACAAGCACATGCACATGCACATACACACACTGAATAGAGATAGCTCCATAGAGTGAAAGGAAACCTGGAGACAGGGCTTTGGAGAACACAAGGTCAGTTTAAAAATGACATTTTCAGTGCTTACTAGGTGCTAGTTCTAAAAATTTCCAGCTTTATTTTCAGCTACTCTATAGAACAACTGCTTTAGAGAGACTGTAGTTTCTTCCAATACTGCCAAGCCCTGTGTTTCTTCCTCCTGTTTCCATTTTGTCTCCTCTCACTCTTTCCCCACTTAGTTCTTGGTTATACTTGCTCTGTTACTTCCTATGTATAACATTTCAATTGGGCTACCTGCTTTTTAACCCCTAACCCTTTATGTGACCCAAATACTACTCAAAAGCTACTGCCTTCCTTAGTAGCACTGAGAAGCTGGTCACTCTATCTCTGCAATCTGTCACTTGCTTGTGACCCATAGCCCTTTTCCCAGCATCCAGCTTTATCCTGTGGCAACAGCCCTGGTTTTACCTGCAGAGATGAAAGATATGGAACACACCTTTTCACATTAGAATATTTGGTACAAAGGAGTGTTGTTCAGGAATAATTAACATATGAAAAAAGAACCTAAATTTTTTTCCCTCCAGTACTCACTGAAGTCTAAATTATGCCAGGCAATAGGGACATGGAAATGTTGCAAAGCTCACATTTTCCTGGTGTTTAGATTCTAGTATGAGAAGACAGACAGTAAAATGACAAATATATCAGTTCTCAAATGATGGTATTTGTGACATCAGGGCAGAAATCAAATATTTCTAGCTTGGGTAGAAATCCTTTTTGTTTGGTTATAGCATTCTTCGCATGGGCAAGGTTGAGTGAGAAAGTGAAGGGATTATTGGGCAAGGAAATTTTCTGAGATTGAGAACATAAATTACACCATCATCTTCTTGCTCCTTACCCAGTTCTGCTGGTTACTCGTTTATAGATGTGTTTTATGTCAAATTGAGCCCTGAGAGAAAGCTAAAGCTTCAGCATAAAATGTGTATGTCAAATCGCAGTAAAAAGGTGCTTTGAGATTATGAATTCTAGAATGACTGTATGTAGAACTGGTCAGGTACAGGGTAAAGTTGTCTAGTCAGTGACTGCTTAGAGGGTTCCCTTTACGTCCTTCCCATGTTTCTGAAATTTAGAAAATAATAGGGTGTTTGGCAAGTCAAATATTTTGAGTCTGCTTACCAAATTCTTGTTCTAGGTCCTTTTATGAGGCAGTCATGCAGGAGAACATGGAACTGTAAAGGTCAGTTTGAGACTTGAAGGACAAGGAGGCCGCGCTGGCTCTACATGAACACTGAACATCTGCCAACTAAAACCAAAAGAAAATATTTCTTTCTAAAATGATCTAAGTCCTTAGGGGAAAAGGAGATTCATTTAAAGTCATTTCATTCAAAATACTCAATTTCAAAATTAATAGACACTGTGAGATAACACTTCTCAGTCACTCTCTTCGTCCTCTAGAAAGTCTTAGTGTGGACACAACAGAGCCAGTGAGAGCTGTTCTGCAAGTGCAGAAGTCCAGAGCTGGACAAGGTCTACTGGCAACACCTTTCAGAAGAGACACCAGAAGGAAAGGCACATTGAGAGAGAGCAAAGGACACAACCCCTTTTTCTTTACGCATGGCAAATCAATTCAGTGTCTTTCATTACCACCTGAAAACCGAATGCACATGCGAACAATAAACTTTAATCTGGTTGACAACAGTTTTTTAAAAAACGCACTGAAAGCAAGTTTCAGCAGCCTGACATACTTTATGACACTTATTAAAAAGACACACTTGTAAGTCAATTAACCTGGCCAATGGTATCTTTTAACTTGTTTTCTAAGAGGAAAGGCAGCAGCAAAAGGGCAAAGTTTCCATCTAGAAGGTTCTAAGTTGATTTCTTTCCTCTTAAAGTAAAGCCGGCTGGCCTGAGTTCCAACTAATATATAGGTCTGCAGTTCATCTGCCTCCAACACCTAAAAAGTTAAAAGGAAAAGCTTATGGGTACTTTTCTTGGTGTTCACATTTTATTCAAAGAAAAATTGAGGCCTTACCAAGAAAGAAAGAAATGTATGGTAAAATAGGTAAAATATGGGAGTTAAAATAGAAGTATGATGTACATTAGTCAGGAAACATTTGTACTAGAGTTTACAAATGTTTATATTGTATTAGAAATGCTTATATTGGGGGGGGGGGGGAAATCTATGTACTTTTAAAAATTGCTTCTAAAAACATGACCCGCCTCCTCCCAACCCCTAAAAAGTAACTAAATAAGATCTTTTCTGATTTCTTGTACTTTTTTGTTTTGTTTTTCACTTCCTTAAATTTTATGACACATGAAATATTACAAATTTATTGCTTCATGCTTTCTGAAAATGATTTTAAGTGCAATTATCTTAAAAGACCAATTTATTAAATTATTTAAATTCCATAGATCTGGCACCACAAAAGTAGTAGCTTCCCAGAAATGCTTGCTAAGAGTATTTTAGTTGCATGCAGTTTTTAAACACAAAATCAAATAAATTTTGGCCTTAGGGGAGCACTGTCTATATCTATCTGTCTAGCTAGGTAGCTACCTAGCTATCTAATTTTTTTTTTTTTTTTTGTACAAAAATGAGAACAAGGGTTTCAGTATATTCTTTGTAGTGAACTTCATGTTCTTGACTTTTGATCTAGTCTTGTCCTTCTGACTAAACTTTTAGGAGTTGGAATTGGAAAGGCTCTGGCAGAAGTGGCTTATTCCTACAGAGATTAAAAACAAGGGGAGGATTGGCCTATTTATTTAATAGGCCTAAAGGAGGACTAAAAAAGGATAAGAATGAGTTTAAAGAATTGAGCATTTAAAGATGAATTGGGTGCTACCTCATGGCCCTGTGATCAGAAACAGATGTCAAAATACACACTAGTTGACCATAGGCCATTGTGTCTATAAGCCCGGACCCCCAGCTACATTTACATTTATCTGAATTGAGGATGTAAAACACAAACATCCACATTTTTTTTTTCACATAGCCTTTGTAAACTATAATTGAATTCTTACTAATATAAGGTTTTGTGACAAAATCAGTTGCCTGCTGGGATGCAGTGTGGTGGACAGTTAACCCTGAAGAGTAGCCAACACTAAATGTGTTCATCTCATAGCCTAATGTTTATATTCCAGCCAGCCACTGAACCAGGTTTCCCTTTTCTCTCCTCCTATCAGCAAAATAGTGGAATTGTTGCTGGGTCAAGCAGTATTTCAGTTACAAGTTATTTTCAGTTTTTAGTGTATAGAAATACATTCTTGTAGACTTCAAGTTATCGTGGAAAAGAAAAAAAAAAAAAGCAATTCTCAAAATCCTGCCTATTGAAATGTATATTTTTAACTATTGCTAGGATGACCTCTATTTCTAAGTTGTCTACAGAAGCCATAAAGGAAAAGATTGACAAATACAAATAGAAACTTTAGAATGGCAACAGTAAAAGCAAAGTTCAACAACAAATGACAGATTTGGAAAAAATGCATGCAACAGTTTTCAATAGTTTTAAATGATGAATATCTCTAATATGCACAAGCTTACACAAATGAATTATAAAAAAGGAAAAAACTTAAGGAATAAAAGTAATATGAAGAGATAGAAGTACCAACGTGCATTAAGTGCATGGCTAAGATAATCACAAAACAAAAATAATAAGATAGGATTTTAAATCTTATATTGGCAAAAATTAAAAGAACAATAATATTTAATCTCATCAAATAAACCTCTTTTCCATTATCGGCAGGACAGTAAGTTGTCAAACTTTTTTTGAAAGCCATTTGTAGTGTCTGTAAAAGTCTTAAATACATGTAAAAATTGGCCATATAATTGTACTTTCAGATGCCTGTCTTATATAAATTATCTGTAGAAATGGGTAAGATTTTTCAACTTCACATTCTTTGAAATAATGCACAATTAGAGACAACCTATTTGTCCATCAGTATGGGAAAGGAAAGCTGCATTAGAGCACATCTCTAGATGTGCTAGATGGTCTAGAGCCACCTAACAAAAGGAGGACAGTTCCATGTGCCATAGTGAAAGATTTTCATTATATTCTGCCTATTCTGAAGGTTAAAAAGACATTTTTCTCAATAGTATGCATTATATGAGCTCTTTCTTTTGGAAAACTATGAGTGAATAAGTGTATCTGTCTTTTCAAATAATCAGGGTTGTAAATGGGAATTTCTGCAGGGTGATGGGAGATTACTTTTTCTTTATCGTTTGAATGTTTTCTTGAGTCCCTACTACATTTGTAATTAAAAAAAAACACTATTAAACTTCTCTTTTCTCAGGGATATGTAAACTACTGTGAAAAAAAATCCAAATTACTAACTCCATTGTTCTTAAATCCAGATATCTCTTTCTAAAACTGCTTTTATTTTAGCAGCACAAATATCTACTCAGTCAACACTCTCCAATGCTCAGATATCATCCAATATGCTCTTGGTAGATCTCTCATTATTTTCGTATAGAGAAAATATGATACCTGAAGATGAAAATAAAAAACTCATACAGCTCTTGGAGTACTGTAGGTTTTGGAATATCCCAATAAATAACTGAGTTATAAACTAAACAAGTTTCTATAACTCTATGAGCATTCTTACCATTTTCTAGCAGACACACTGTACGTCATGCTCTTTTAGATACAAAATATGAATAGGTTAAGGAATCTGCACGAGAAACACAGTACAGTACTGCATCCTATACTCTTTAAGGATGGATGAACAGATGTCCAGTGAAAAAAAATTATAACCTGGGATAAATGTCCCCTGAGGTCTTAACAGAAAAATTGACTCAGGAGAGAGTGAAAATTCTGTAATGTTGTAATGAAATTCTGCTCCAACATCTGATATATTTTAATCAAAATATCTGGTGTTTTATTGAATAGTGATAGTGATAAAACATTTGTTTTGCTGACTAACTCAGGCAAAGAAGCATGAAAGAACTCTCATAGATAATAATAAATGTCTGTGTGCTTTTACGAAAAAAGAGTTTACAAGTACTTCTTTGTGATATTCCATTAGACACCTTTTCAAGGAGTTGCAGGAAAGTTAAAAAGCAAGGCATCTAGTATTGAAGCTGCTACTTTAAAGAAGCAGACAGAAACTAAGGATAGTGAAGTTGAAACTATAGAAATACTGGATAGGATGGAGTGATGTCTTTTGAAAATTTATTTTTAAAAAATCTACAGAATTGATTGTTAACAAAAGAAATGAAAAATGTCCAGAGTTTTAGATAACATTATACATACCCTACAGAAATCCCCAATAATGAAAAGCCAAGTTCTGGTTCAGACAATATATAAACTCTTTCTCCCCCCTCAGAATGTTTACTTACAACTACAGAAGAAAATAAATTGGAAATCTTTACTTTAAAATAGAAAGAATTTTGTTGTCAGTCAGTTCATGCTGCTGCATATATTCAGATCAGAAAGCAAAAAAAGTCTACGAGCTAGGGGCACTATTACAGTATTTGACTAAACTGAAAAATAAAGTGCTCAGTTAGAATTGGATGTCAGGAAAGATTTCAGAAATGCTGCAGCATGCAGACTGTTAATAGGATTGGGTCCAAGCAGCCACTGTTTTAAGGCTCCCTGTGTAGCTCCCAGTAAGAGGTCATTTATTTTGACCTACTCTATGTTTCTTTTTATAAAGTTTTGATTTCTCTGTTTGTTTTAATTTTACTTGTGTATCTTTTTTGCTATATTGATTAAAGTTGAATTGAGAGCTTTTTACTGATTGTGAGGCTGTGGTCCCTCCATGCCTGGATAGTGTTAGTGTCACTAGTCATTCTCTGATGCTGATGGGTCCTGTCTTCCTGCTCTAATGATGCTGGAACTGCATGTTTTGTGAGATCATCTAGTGAGCCAGAGGCAGATGGTGGGCTTTGAATCACTTTGAAAGGGTAGGGGTGACTCTCTATGACAGTCTTTCCAAGAGCAGAAACTTAAAACACATTAACAAATGAATTTGTATACATATTTAAATACTTTTGTTTGAGTCTCAACACTAACTACTTGCCAGATGCTAAATTAGCCTATAGTGACTGGAACCTCTGACCTTTGGGAACAGGAAAATCAGGGATCACACAGTTTCAGAAGCACTTCAACTAAATTTATTGCTGGAAAAAATAAGTGGTGATGTCATTCAGAACCAAACAAGGCCACTGAAGAAGAATGGTTGGAGCAGGCCTGGAGCAGGTGTGAAGAAAAAATGACAGTTCTGATTTCTAACTCCTAAGCTTAGAGAGCTGAATTTCTCCCTTTAGAAACAAGAAACAGCTCACCAGGTGGATTTTCTAAGCCCTAGTTTAAGGGGGGAAATAACCACAAACAAATAGCACCAAGCATTTCTGACAAATGGATGGCTCTGGCGCCTGAGGTACACAGGAAGGGAAGGGAAGGATAAAAATGGACACAAAAGTAGAAAGGGACCCAAAATGAATAATGAAGAATGAAAGCAATCTGAAAAGAACACCTGCTAGACTGACAACAGAAGAGGAACAGGAGAGCAAAGTAAGATAAATGCTCATCTTGGAGATATATGTAAGATCGAAGGAAGGGAAGAAGAGGCAGGTATGAGCCAGTGATATAAATGAATTACACAGTAGCAGCCTTGTTTCAACACACACTTGAATCAATGCTATGCAAAGATCTATGATAACAGCCCCACCGTTTTGTCGATGTTCAAAATAAGCAAGAGTAATCAGGAGGAGTGATGGTAAGGCCTAGAAGTTGGGTCCATCTGTCTTTTCCTTTGCCAGCACTGTGGTTATTATTATTTCAGTAAAGCTGTCACTATTCAAAGTCCACAGACATGTGTCATTCTGTATAGCTGAGTTTCCTGATAGATGAATGTTCATCAATTTAAGGACTGAGACTTTATGTTAAATCTTTAAACTGATCCTTTGTTTTTAATAGATTACACGGTACTTTCTGGTTACTTATACTAATCACTTTTCTTCGGGCCCTGGCCAAATTAGACCCCAAAGTAGACCCGTAATATGTAGGTCTGTTTTAGACGCTCACTATATTGCTGTAGATTCTGTGCCTTTTTGTTTTATCTTTCATTCAATGCTAACTCAAGACTCTTCTGTTCTCATTTTTATTTTTCTTCTTTTTTTATGGCATTTTAAAAAAGATTCTACTTATTTAAAGAGAGTGAGAGCATGATTGGGGGGGTGGGTTGCAGAGGGAGAGGGTGAGAGAGAATCTCAAGCAGATGCCCCAGTGAGCGCAAAGTCTGACTCAGGGCTCCATTGCATGGCCCTGAGATCATGACCTGAGCCGGAATCAAGAATCAGACGCCCAACCCATTGAGCCACACAGGCACCCTTCATTTTTATTTTTCAAATCACTTCACTTATCCTAGATCTCTTTGTGATTTTAGTTTCAAAAGCTCTTTTTTTTTTGTTTTTTTTTTTTTTTTTTAGTTTCAAAAGCTCTTATTAGCCCTTTTTTATATAGTAAATTGTTATTGTTATTTCTTTGCTATCTTTGCTAAGCCATCCATCTCTTAATAGTTCATTGCATCTTTGAGGAGAGAGATCACTAATTCATGGAATTTTACTAAAAAAGAGGAATTTAGCAGTTGTCTAATAGAACTGGATTGTTTTACAAATGAGGAAAATGGGCTCATTTGCTAATTTGCTGAATGCCACACAGCTAATTAAAGGCAGACCAGAAACTAATATATAGATATCCTGAAAGCTTCTGTAGTGGGTACTTTCTACTGTAAAATATCAGTTGATAACCTGCAACTTTTCTGTTTTACTTTAGAAGAAAGGCAGTATACAGTATAAGAATGATCTTAAGCTGTGGAGATATATTCAGAGACTTAATTATCCCTATTTGTAAGATGAAGACTATAGAATATGACTCCTGAGATTTGTTATGATTGTGTCGTGAGCTTATTTTGAGCCTAATACATATTTGCCCTTAAGACTTTTCTAGAGGTTTGGAAAGGGACACAGTTGCTTTAAAAGGAGTGAGAATTTTTTTTTTTTTCTTTTTAAAGTAGGCTCCACACCCAGTATGGAGCCCAACACAGAGCTTGAACTCAGGACTGTGAGATCAAGACCTAAACTGAGAGGGAGAGTCAGATGCTTAACCAACTGAGCCACCTAGGCACTCCTGATAGGAGTGAGAATTTATTTCCACTTGGTAATAAATCTGGTATCTTCAAAGTAAAAACTCATTTTTGGAAGAAAAAGATGAGGCCTTCAAGAGAGATACAAGTATTACCAAGAAGAGAAATGATCTGCAAATTAATTATTTTATATCTGTCACTCTGCTGTTCTCTATTCCACCTTCCATTGACCCATTTCTGAATGATAAGGAGAAGGGGAAAAAGAAATAAAATTTAAAAGTTCTGTTTAAAGTTCTTCTGAGGCAGGTCTGGGGTGTGCTAGGCAATGTGAGCAGATTCCCAGCTCAGTGTTCACCACAGTGGTGGTGAGGACATCAGCTGCTCTTGCAAGTGATGCACATTCAACTTTGGGTATCAGTGTTCCTAGTGCCATTAGAACTAATGTTGTGGCATTATTGCCCTCTATAGAAACATCATTTCCATTGGTAGAGGCACTGGCAGCCTTGGTCACAGATACCGCTACTTTATATCGCTCATTCATTCTTCTGAAATCAACTGAGTATCCTTTATAGGCCAGGCACTCTCAAGATATTAATGATGACTTCTGCCTCATTATTTTATGTGAGGTACACAGAGCCAAGTAAGCAGTTGCTGATGGTGCAGTGCAGGTACTGGTAATGGATGTACCAGGTGCCATGGAGGCCCATCTTATAGGCTTGGGAGTGGGCTATAAGGGTAGAGCATCTTCAGTGAGGTGAAATAACCTCATTGAAGGTGAACCTTAGGATGGTTGGAGACAGTCCATAGGGAAGGCTATTCTGATGGAGGAAAGAAATGTATACTGATGCAAAAAAAAAAATAGAATATAGCATCTGTAGATAACTTAAGGAAGCATAGTATGCTTAGCAAATGGTGGTATGATGAAAGATAAGGCTAGAAGAATAGTCAAGGGCAAATTTTTGAACTCTATTCTGAGAAAAACCAGGGCATCACTAAAAAGCTTTAAGGGAAAGCAAGGCATAATCAGATTTATGTTTTTTAAAAATTAGTATTAATATCATGTGGCTAAAATAGATTGGAAAACTATATATTAGGAACTGCTCTAGTCATCAAATTGAGAGATGCCCATTTAGGAAGCCTTAGCTGTGATTCAGAACATAGAAAATGGTGATGTGGGGCACAGTTGTGGTAGTGAGGTTTTGAGAAGATAGTTATGTATATATTTTAAAGTCATAGTAAGATTGGTTGATCCATTGGATGCAGAGTATGAAGGGAAGCTAGGAGTCAAAGAAGATACTGAAGATGGAATTGACCTCTTAGATAAGGTTATTGAGAAGATAAGACGTGGAATGATGGACTAAGAGTATAAACCAGATAAAGAGGGAAGTAATGTCAAGAGAGTGATTGTAGATAAAGAGCTTAAAATAATCAGAAGTCTTATTGTGAAGAGGCATTTAAAAGTAGAAAAGAAACTGAGAAGACAGAAGGCTGTGACCTTCTGGTTTGTGGGGCCAAAGTGGGGTGATAGGCAAAGTGAAAGGTGATTGCCCAGGAGACAAGTCACTATGAGAAATTCTCAAAACTACCTGGGAGTACAATTTAAGGGAAGAGATTTGAGTTCTTCTGCTTATACTGAGGTAGGGCCAGAGAAAATTGATGTGTGTTATCATGGCCTTATCTTAACCCTCTTCTAGAATGGCCCATAGGACAGTTAACCAAAAGTAAACTTTCTGGTGTAAGTGTTTAATAACTGTTAGCCTCTTTCCTCTCTTCCCACTCCTTACCTCAAGAAACAAAGTTCAAGGCTAAAATTTCAATAGACAGTCAATAGATTGTTTTGATTTATGATTCATTGGTTGATTTAGAGACAGAAATGAATCTATGCTTCTATGGCTTAAAAAAAGTGATGAATTTTCTTAGTCTGGTATTTTGGTTGGTTATTTTGTGTCAAAGTAGTTTGATAAATTTTTTTAGTCTTTTCTGGAAGTCTCACTTTTTTTTGGGGTGAGTTAAAAACAGTCTTGGTAAGATATAGAAAGCTGAATAGATCTTGATTCTTCATTTGGAGATTTTCATGTCAAAGGTGTTTGTGTAGATTAAATGATAAGGCCTTTGGAACAGAAGCCAACTCAAACTTCCTCCTGCTACACCTTAAGTAATACAGAATGATTAAGAAAACAATTCAAAACAAATAAAACAAGGAGAAAACACTAAGCCATGTTTTAAGATTCTAGGAAGCAAAAGAAATGCTGACACACGTGCATACACCATACACATGCGTATGCGCATATCCTTTCTGAAATGCGTAAGAGAAAACTTTATATAGAACTCCAATCTCAAATGCTCTTTGGAAGTTCAGCAAAAAGGGAATCCATTTTCATCTCCAGTCTTTTTATCAGATTCACTAGGGGTGGGAGTTGAACACAGATATAGACTCTGAGGTGTTGTTCAGTAGTTTTTAAATTTTTGTTTTCTATGCCTGGGTCTTTCACTCTCAGATCCTCCAGCAAACACTGCCATGCCACTTTATGACATTTCTTCCTTATAGAAAAGTAATTGAGGGATAGATGATGGCCTATTAAATTTCTCCATTGCATAAAGAATGGGAATGTCTCCAAAGGCCAGAGAATGATGATAATAGTTAATATTTTTGATCACTTATCTGTCAGTCACGGTTCTAGGTGCTTCACATAAATCTTCCCATTTAATCCTCATAACAAAAATAATAGGCATTATTATTTTATCCATTTTATAGATGAAAATCTGAGGCATGGAACATGTAAATCCCTTACCCAAAGTCTTATAATTGCAATGGGATAGAGTCAGAGTTGGACTCAGATTGTCAGCGTTTAGAGCCAGAGAGTACTCTCTGATTCACTAAAAGAACATCTCTAGTTTAAGAAGCCACTAACCTAGCTCAGATGTGTTTGAAGTATGGTTTCTTAAAGTCCCAGCTGCTTCTGGGTGGACTAATGATAGAGTTATTCATTATAAGATTCAGTTGTCAAATTCAAACTCAGTCAGTCTGAGGAGTACCAACATATAAGAGGCATTGACTCTAACATCAAAGGATTCACAATCTAGCTGTGGAGGCTCCAGAGCTCAGTAGTTCCAAATACATACTTTTGAACTCATGGATATATTACCTTTAAGCTTGTTGAGCCCATTCCTTTTACTTATTAAGCCAGGTTTTTTTGTTTTGGCTTTTTAAGATTTATTTATTTATTTTAAGGGGGAGGGAGGGACAGAGAATCTCAAGCAGACTCCTCACTGAGCACAGAGCTCAATCCCACAACCCTGAGTTCATGACCTGAGCTGAAACCAAGAGTTGGGGCTTTTAAGTGACTGAGCCACTCAGTCTTACTAAGCCAAATTTCTTTTAAGGTTTGAGAAAAACAAACCTCAAAATATTGATGCAAGATTAAATGAGATGATATATAAAGAACCTTTTGCATAATGTCCGGCTTTTATAAACTATAGCTATTATTAGCTATTATTGTTGCTGTTGTATTATTTACACTTCTAAAAATATAAGCAATAGCACAAGGCATTCTATGATAAATTGCAAGCTGGTGGTTTGTACAGTACATGTTCTAGGGATCTGAGCTCTAATCCTCTCTCTTCCATAAAGTTTTCCCCCAGGGAGTACATGGAATAATTTTAAGAAATACTTGCAAAGGGTGAATGGATTGAACATTCTCCATCTGAAATGATTTTTCAAACCTCTACACTTGCATCTGTTTAGTGCCCATAGTGTCTTGTTCTCTACGCCTTAGAGTCATATTGTGCTTTGTAACTTACCTTTTATAGGTAATCTTTTGATACTATTTAACTGTTAACCAATTTAGGTCCAGTCTCCCAAGTGATTTATTCATTCCCAATGAAAAGGACTGTAAATTCATATTTGTATATTTTACAATGTTTATTACATGGCACTGCACATTGTAGGTACTAAAAATATATCTGTTACTTTTTTCTATTTAATTAATTTGCCTGAATTTGATTTTATAATAGATCTAGGAGGATTTTCATAGGCAGATAATGCCTTCATTCTTTTATGAATATAATTATACAATTCCATCATAATTTTCCCAATGGAGATTTAGAGGGAGCGAATTGTTCTAGAATGGATGAGCTGCCCTTTAAAATAGAAATGTGCAACTTAACATAGGTGATTACTTACTACTAAAAGAAAAAGAAAAAAAAAACTTAGAAAAATCTAACATTTAAAAATCTTTACTTTTTCTCTAAAATAGCATAAGATACTATTAAGAGAAACAGTTTTTAAGCATTTTTTTTTTTAAGATTTATTTATTAGAGAGTGAGTGCGTGCATGCAGTGGAGGGACAGAGAGAGAATCTTCAGACTCTCTGCTGAGTGCAGAGCCTGATGCTTTCCTCCATCTCATGACCCATGAGATCATGGCCTGAGCTGAAATCAAGAGGCAGGTGCTTAGCTGACTGAGCCACCCAGGTGTCCCTAATTTTGAAGACTTAAAACTTCTTATATAAAATCAGTGGTAGAAGTAAATGTTTTATGCTTTGTTCACCATTAAACCTTTGAAATTGGCTGTTCTGGGAGAAAAAGCATATCAGTATGTTTATATATTGAATGGAAAAGTCTTGAGGCTCTGTCTCTATAAGGAAGAAACAATGAAAAAGAAATTAGCCAGCAAGATAATAGTGCAGACTGCTCATCTCTATCAGTTAAGCCCAGATAAACTTAGTTTTATTTTATTGTTTTTATAACTAGTATTATTTTGGCGTTAGCAATCATTTAACAAATATTTTTCATCATTAATATCTATAATAACTCTATCAAAGACAGTGAAGTGGAGAGTGGCAGAGAGTAGCTATAGGAGACATGGAACCCTGAACTGACTCTTGAGTTTACAGGCATATCGGAAAGGTGACTTTTGGGATAGAGCCATGTATGCTTATGATTGATGAGGAAATAGTGCTGGTGTGGATTAAGCAAGCAGTGGTTTATTGGAATATCTACTTAGAACAGCTAAAACATAAACTGAGCTTCACTAAATAATTTGTCAGCTTGTTTGACTAATTTCTTTACTTGATTTGTCAAAAGAGACTGAAATCAAACAAACCAGACCAAAAGATTGCTCCATTTCCTATATAGTCCATGGGCAGAGCTTTTGCCATTTATTTGCCATTAACACAGCCTACAACAAATTGGATAGAAAGGAAATTTTAATTCTTTACCTAATTTATCCAAACTATATAGACACTTAGCTTTTCAGAGTAATAGTTTCTTAGTCTATTTCATTAATTCCAAAGGGTGCTGAACTGTTTCAGGATAAACCTGGGGAGAAATTGTGCTGCTTATGGGGATTTTCTGTTGTTCTGTAAACAGAATACACAAGAGGGACCAAACGCAATGGTGATTGATGATATCAGAGATACCACAGGTCCATGCTAGTGAAAGTGCTTTGTGGCAAGGGTTCTAGTGTCTTTGCTATACATAATCATACTACAAAGGGTTTAGATATTTCCCACTCTGTTAGTAAGGAAAGTTTTCCAAGAATTAGTGTTTTGAATGGGAACAACATATTCAATCGTAGAGAATGCATCCATGTACGCAAATATGCAAAAGATGATTTATTTAAAATTACACTTTTTGAGACACTTGGGTGGCTCAGTGTGTTAAGTGTCTGCCTTTAGCTTAGTTTGTGATCCTGAGTCCTGGGATCAAGCCCCATGTTAGGATCTCTGCTCAGCTTCTGCTCTACCTCTGCCCCTCCATCCTGCTTATGCTCTCTGTGTTGCTCTCTTTCTCTCTAATATATTTTAAAAATCTTAAAAAATAGGGGAACCTGGGTGGCTCAGTGGTTGAATGTCTCTCTTTGGCTTAGGTTGTGATCCTGGGATCCTAGGATTGAATCCCACATCAGGCTCCCTACAGGGAACCTGCTTCTCCTTCTGCCTATGTCTCTGCCTCTCTCTGTGTGTCTTTCATGAATAAATAAAATCTTAAAAAAAAATCTCAAAAAAAATTAAAAAAAATACATATATATTTTTAGAGAGAACATACTTGGGTGTGGGGGTTAGGGGTGGGGTGGGGTTACATTGGGCCAGAGGGAGCAGGAGAGAGAGAATTCTTAAGCAGGCTCCATGCCCAGTGCAGAGCCTGAGATGGGGCTTGATTTCACAACCCTGAGATCATGACCTGAGCTGAAACCAAGAGTCAGACACTTAACCAAATGAGACACCCAAGTGCCCCCAGATACAAGTTTTTTTTTTTTTTCTTCTTTAAAGGTATCATTTATTTTTTTGAGAGAGAGAGTGAGAGAGCATGAGGAGGGGGAAGGGGCAGAGGGAGAGGGAGAAGCAGATTCCCTGCTGAGCAGGGAGCCCAATTCCGGACTTGATTCTAGCACCCTGGGGTCATAACCTGAGCCAAAGGCAAATGCTTAACCTACCAAGGCACCCAGGTGCCCCAGATGTAAGTTTTAATGAGCATTTACCTTATGGTGATTCTAAGATACTAACTCTGGCTCTGGGGATAAATTTCCATGCTTGTTTTAGACTCAGCCAAGAACTAACTAGCATCTTAGCATCTTAGTATTAGATTTGAAGTTTGGACCTAACTGATCTGTACTCTTTCTATATTTCTCAGATTACTTAGAATTAAAGTGAGGAGGTTAAATGCAATCAAAATACAAATAACAATAAATCATGTCATGACTTAGTCTGTTAAAAAGCAAGAGAAGGGTATATAATTTGATACAGAGGTGTTTAAGTGTGTGATGAAGGCTTAGATTTTTAAACCAGATCCTACAATAGGCCAGAATACCAGAAAATGTAATTTTTTGTCTCTTCTCACTTTTTTGGGCATGATTAGCAATTGTAGAATTTATCGTACATACCATAAGTGCTTGGCCATTAAGTGGATTACTTGTGGAAAAGACAAATGTGAATATAAATTAGGATAGGAGAAGTCAATGGGAATTTGGAAACTGGAATCAGCATTTTATCCTTTCTCCATTGAGATCACATAAAAATGAGTAAGCACATCCTACTTTCCCCTTTCTCTGCATCCTGTCTTAGCAACATAAATACTAATTGGTTGCTATGGTGATCTCAAGCTTGTAACTAAAACTGAGGTATCTAGGTAACAGTGTCTGAAGGTGAGAATGATGAATGCTTCAACTCTGGAGTTTTGTAGGGAGATGGTGCTGAAGTATAAAAACTGGCAAATGTAGCCTCAGCTCCAAAAGATTGGTAAATTTGTTAATTTTATCCCCATCATTTCTGACTACATCAATTCATCTACCTACAGAGGCTGGATTGCCTTCATATAAGTTGGTCTCTGAAGTTGACAACTTCCATAAACTTGCAGTCAATGAGAAATACCAGTTATGGGCAGAATTTAGCACTTAATACACTTTTTATTTTATTGCTGAAAAGGGTTCAGCGGCACTAAGATGATTTAAGCCATCAATGAGATGCAGTGGAAACAGCCTAGTAAAATCATAGTCAGTCTGTGCCTCTTCTCCATGACTCATGGGCTTATTAAGAAATCTCATTCTTTAGGGCCCAAAGGATGAACAACATTCCTGCAAGTCACGACCTCTGTGCTCTAAGCAGTGGCTGCCACCAATCAGTTGCATACGATGCCATGCAACCTTTCCAGGTTTCTGCTTCCTCTTTCATGAAGGGGATGATAACTGGGTCCTCCTACTAGGGCTGTTATGGAGATTAGGGGTTGAATTTTTCTAAAGCATTTTGCAAATACAAGTGTTCTATCAATTCTAAATGCTAACCATGGCTTTTTTATTTCATTAGCTCTTCACATTTGAAAGTTATAAGGACAGCTCAATAGTTTGAACAGCTCAAAAGAGAACTTGCAAAAAAAATGTATATGCCTAAGTATAGGTGTGTGTGTATATATATATATATATATATATATATATATATATGATGTAATGTTTACTTGTTTATTTAGTGAGCATCAGAATGTTGAGTAAGACTTTCTATGATTTTAGAATTGGCAGGCAGTTTAAAGAGGACTGACATAGTCACCATGTAACAATTATGTGGCTGGAAATTTTTTTAGATCTGTTTAGAAGCAGAACAAGTTCAGCTACCCCCATCATGCTGCCTCCCCTCTCCTCCCTTAGCCTATGAGAGGAAGACATGGGGATTATCTCAGACATAAGGAAGAGAGTGCCGTCATTCTTCTGTTTTTACCTGAAATCAAGGGAAATGGGGAGGACATGTATCTGCCCCAATGGAATTTTAGTATGAAGCTCAGTAGCTCAAAGGGAATTGCTTCCAGTGGCACACAATGGGAAAAGACTGCCCTTTCTTTTTAACTTGTTGGACATATGTGTGAGCTGGGTCTTCTATGACTATTTTAACAAGGAAAAATAGAATTGGAGAGGACAGAAAGGAGAAAAGGGCCTCAGTGAACAGTCTCTATCTCTCGTCCTACTGTTTGACTTGACAAAGGTATAGAAGTTTACCTTGGCAAAACTGGAGGAATGAAAGCTACTTATATTTCAGCTATTCTGCCAGTAAAAGAGCTGACCACTGGGCAGGGGGGTTCTAGCAGCAAGAGGCTGTGCGGTAGACTTACATGGCTTATACAAGAGAGGTCTGGTGAGGGGCACCTGGGTGGCTCAGTCAGTTAAGTGGCTGCCTTAGGCTCAGGTCATGATCTCAGGGTCCTGGGATCCAGCCCTGCTTTGGGCTCCCTTCTCCTCCCTCTGCCTCCTTTTCCTCTCATGCTCTGTCTCTCTGTCTCTTTCTCTCTTAAGTAAATAAATAAAATCTTTAAAAAAAGACAGAGGAGGTCTGGTGATATTACATCACCCTGGCTCATTTATAGCAGAGATCTCTACAGTGAGGAGTTCAAATGGGATCCCCCAGAGATAGAAGGAGAAAACTCCAAATAAAAAGTTGATCCCATTTTTCAAATCAGAATATACATTACAGGACACAAGAAACAAACATGTATATATGCTGTGATAGCTAGGATATAGTTATCAGTTGGACTTAGGTAAAGTAAGGGATGGTCAAAATGATAAGAAGTCAGAGTGAAATATGACCCGGAAACTTAAAAGACTGACTTAACTGAGTTTAGCAAAGAAATGTCAAAACTCAGTAAATCAGCTATATATTCCTAGTACAATGAATATTTTGCAATGGATATTTTGAACATGCTTCTGACCCAGTTATTTAAACTGGCACTCTCATCTTTTAGTGTTTAACCAGTTTGATAATCTGTATCTCTGAGAAATAAAACAGCCAGCGGTCTGTGTGTAAATAAAAAAATTTCTTTTGAAAAGTGGTAATGATACATGCTTAATATATAAGAGGTACCACAGTCAGACGTTTACAGAGTTTATGTTATTTAATGCTCACAGAAATCATATGAGATTAGTACTATTGTTCCCATGTCATACTGGAAGAAACTGAAGCCCTGAAAATTTAAGTGACTCCTTAAGATCACGGTTAGAATGATAGATTTACTTGTTTTGTTGTCTAATTGAATAGATCTTTTTGAATTCCATTGTTTAAGAGCAGATCATTAAAATGGAGATATCATTTTGCTTTTTCCTAAGATGTATGCCTGTGGAACTTGCTCACAATATGTGGCTTATCTTGTTTCCTTAATTTTGAGGCAACTGATGCTACCAATTAAGACAAAAATAACAGGGATGCCTGGATGGCTCAGTGGTTGAGCATCTGCCTTTGGTTCAGGTCATGACCCTGGGGTCCTGGGATCGAGTCCTGCATCAGGCTCCCTGCAGGGAGCCTACTCCTCTGTTTGCCTATGTCTCTGCCTCTCTCTTGTCTCTCATGAATAAATAAAATCTTAAAAAAAAAATCAAAATAACACATCAAGGTAGATTGATACCATTATAAATTTGTGCTCATGGAACCTCATCCAGGCTTTCAATGCTGCCAGAAAGTCCTATTTCTTTTTTTTTTTCTGAATAACTTTATAATCCTTAGAAAAATACTATCTTTTTTTAAAACTGATATGTAGCATTTAACGTTTTTTAAAAATTTTCTGCCCTGCAGAACTTGAAAAGATCTGACCAGTTGGTTTGCCAAAGGGGTAATCATTTGCTATGTGCTGATATCTCTTTGTATCAATGTTAGGGATTGTGAGGAGGGTTATTCAAGAGAGATGGATACAAGGCACGGGAAAAAGCTATGTAGCACCATCCTTCTAGGATTGGAGTCATTCTACTCTTTTGTATGCCATATAATGTGTATGGATAACTCTAAATCCACAGCCTTAATTTATTATATACATAAAGGTAGAAGATACTCACTTGGTGTTTAATGATTTTAAAAAAAGTGTATATTAATTGTGGAGAATAAAACAAAAACATGTAAAACAATAAAAACTACTTTTATAAGCCTTGTATGGAGATGACCATTATTGGAGCTATAGAGAGCAAGTGTCTCTTCCTTTAAGGAGAGACATTCGGTAGTAAATGGATCATGGGGCTAATAGAAAGCCACATGGACAAACAACTATAATCGACACTTTCAACTTTGTGATTGATATAAGCATTGTGTTTCAAATGATCATAAGATAAGTAAATTTCTTCTTTAGTATGTGTGTGTTTGTGTATTATGTGTCCAAAGATATTTCAGACTATGAAAATCTGTCCGTAGGTGTACCCTTTCCTAGGAACAGGGCTTTATTAAAGTACTGCTTCTAGTGTCAATAGAGGGAGAAAGCCATATGAATAGTGAAGGCAATATCTAAAGCATTTGCAAAGGGCCTAGTTCTGAGGAATCACCAACTAGATAACTCATGATATCCTAAACATGCCAATTTGGACTATAACTTTTCTTATTGGAAAAAAATTATATATGTAAATCTATATATAAATATTCCAAGTGAATAGAAGCAATTTTTTCAGGAAACCGAAATAATATCATACCACAACTGAAAAAATACTCTTAAGATTTTTTCCAGTGTGCTTCCCTGAAGTACAATCAGGAAAAATTCATTTGGTCATACCAAGTTTAGGCAAACTAAGTAGGCTCCTTTACTGCAGGCCTTCTCAGGGCATTTAAAATGCTAATGTGAATTTCAAGTCTTCTACAAAGGATATGATGCTTTTCAATGTGCTTCTTGTTCTGTTATTATTCATTCAGCAGACATGTGGAATGCCCATTACACGCTACGTGCCACTCTGTGCTTTGGGGTACAGCATGATACAAGACAGACGGACTGCCTCATGAAACCCACTCTAGTGGTAAGAAAGATGCCTGACCTACAGAAAAGGGAATTGGACAGCTGCTTATCTTTCTGTATTGTTTCAAGCCAAGGAAAATGTTAACTAGAGAAACATTTGTGAGATGAAGAGTGGGATTATCAGCAGGAAGCCAGGCATCTGCCTACCTTTCTCCTTTCTGATAATTAACCATCATCTCTGCACTTTCTCATCTTCTTTGTATTGATCTTTCATCATATAATGGCCACAAATAGCAAAAGGAAGGCTTAATAACAAACATTAAAATGAATAAATAATTACAGCCACTTATCTTCCTCAACCAACTGATTATTTGTTCAGTGACACTATTACATAAAATGAGGTTTACATAATTTAAAAGGACATTGTCATGCCGTTTTTATAGCTTTTTTTCTATTTGTCCTTGCTTCGGATATCCTTTAAGAGCAATATAAAGATATAATTATTGCTGCATATGTAGGGACAGAGGTAATGGTTTTACCCAGACAGAGGAATAATTTAAACCAAAATACACATCAATTCAGACTATCAGATGTAATTTTTACACTTTAAATGTCAATATTTTAACCCATTTTATAGTGAGTGTGATACTGTTTCATTAATAAGTCTCATCATAAAACACCTCATTTTTGTCTACATTTGATGCTACTTTATAATTTATTCTTAGTCATTTTATGGATGCTTGATACCCATTCACTGTACACTTCATCTCTAATGTTATCTATTATTATTATTATTTTTTTTTTGGTATTGTGAGGTCTAAATTTTTTACCATGTTACTGCAGTCTATTTTCAAAAAATAATTTCTGACCATTGTCCTTCAAGGATTGTTTGTGTTCCTAATGTAGAACCTGAGTGGACAGAAATGTAGCCCTGTAACTCCTACACTCAGATTGAACTGGTCATGATTACCTAAGGAGGATCAAGAAGACTACTGCTAATCTGGGGACTACTTTTAAAAATACTTGGTAAGGCAAAATAGGAATCAAATCATTGAAACAGCTGTCTTAAGATTCCAGAGTTCACTTTTGTAATATACATATCATGGACTGTGAAAAAAGGGGTAAACCAGTGACATTCGACATTAAAAATCAACACATCTCTTGAGTACCTACAATGTGCCAGGCACTTTTTCTATGTCATATGTTTCTCTCCCTGTGTGTTCCCTCTATTTTACTCTCTCTCCCTCTATTGGCTAGCCACCATTGATTTTTCAGTCTATAATTTCATGTAACTTTAGTGTGAATGAAGGCCATTTCACTCTCTTAACCCCAAATTTGCATGACATTTCAGCTGAAACTCATAGCCCAACATCCTGATTTTCCCAATTCTAAGTTCCTAGAGGAATTTGGTTGGAAGAACACATTTTTTAAAATTCTGTTCACCATCACTGAGGATGGTGCCATATATATATGACCACTGATGATGGCTGGGGAGCTCTGAGCAGGAATTCTCCCAGAGAATGATGGGAGGAGAATTAACAGGAGTCAACTAGGATGCTTAGACTGCAAATAACAAAAAGACTAGTGGCAAATTAGCTATGCCCTTAGGCACATAGCAAAATGGCTTATCCAGCCTTTAAAGCTAGAACCAATAAGGAGAGAGATTGTGTTTTTTTATATAACTCTATTTTAGGAGCAAGGACAACTTTGCCAATTTCTTGTCCGGGGTCATTGGATTTCCTCTCATGTGTCATTGACCAGAGGTGGGTCAGAAGCACATTTTCCCCCTGACCACTGATATGAAAATATCAGTTAAGTTGCCAAATACCAAGTCAGTGTGTATGTTCTTGGGCTGACAAAGAGGTTCCATTCCCCTTGTTACTTTAGGAAGGGATGGATATAAATAGTAGTGGAATGCTGTTAGAATACACAGGTTAGGGATCCCTGGGTGGCGCAGCGGTTTGGCGTCTGCCTTTGGCCCAGGGCGCGATCCTGGAGACCCGGGATCGAATCCCACATCGGGCTCCCTGCATGGAGCCTGCTTCTCCCTCTGCCTGTGTCTCTGCCTCTCTCTCTCTCTGTGTGACTATCATGAATAAATAAATAAAATCTTAAAAAAAAAAAAAAGAATACACAGGTTAAAGTAAATCTGGTGCATCTTCACTATGTTATTTTACTATCAGCTTTTCTCTTTCTAGGACTTTTTTTTTTTTTTTTAAGATTTTATTTACTTATTCATGAGAGACACAGAGAGAGAGAGAGGCAGAGACACAGGCAGAGGGAGAAGCAGGCTCCATGCAGGGAGCACGACGTGGGCCTCAATCCCCGGTCTCCAGGATCACCCCCTGGGCTGAAGGCAGCGCTAAACTGATGAGCCACCCAGGCTGCCCTCTTCCTAGGACTTAACACAAAATACTACTTGAATTCCTCAAGTGGACTGACAGCTATGGAAAGCTGGCCCAATAAGAGATAGCCCAAGCTTCCTAATATTTAGCTAATATTCGTAGTAAATTGATTCATAACTAGATTCATAGTAAATAGTACTTTTTGGGAGTGTGTGTGAATTTGTGTATGCATAAGTGCATGTACTTATTTAACAACCGGGAGACCTTGGGAAGCTCACTTTATCCCTTTTGAAAGACTCAGTGGCCAAATGGGGAGGGAAAGGTCACAGGATTTATCTAGTACCCTCACTGGACTCTTATAGGAGAAATGAAACTTGTAGAAGGATTTTGAAGCTGTGAAGGAGTATGCAAATACAGGGCATTATCATGCCCCTTTCTCATTAACACTCTAAAATCCCTCATGCGGCTACAAAGTATCCACAGGAAAAATATTTTCATATAAATAAATAAAAATATGTAAAAGAATGGTTTGCATAAAAACTAGATGGCTTGAGATTTGGTCTTATTTTGAAATGAGGTCAGCCTGGTTGGGTTTTGAATTTCAATAGAGAAATTTTGCATGGCTCTCTGAGTTATACAAAGATATTTTAAATGTTGGGAAGAAGAAAGCCCCTTACAGATAGCAGCAGGAATCACACTGGTAGAGTTGAAGGAAGTAGAGAAACAAATGCAAAATGAGGAGAACAAATACATATTTTCTCTCAGTGTGTTCAAAGAGCAAGGAGAATAAAAGAAACAAAGGGAGATGGCCATAGAAGGCGGCTAATATGGCACCTCCAGAGACAGCAGGGCTCCTGTTGAAATGTAAGAGAAGGGAGCAGGCATAGGAAGGGTGCTCAGGTGCTCATGGGGACCATGTGGAGCAGTGACAAGGACAAAGTGCTGAGAATCTGATCTCCTGGGGTTTTGTCCTGGCCTGATTATCTATGACTCTTTTGACTTTCGAGTATGTTATGGTATATATAGTAGGACTCAGGTTTTTTCAGTTGTGAAATGAGGTATTTGAGTGAGAGTAGGATGTCTCAGAGCAAGCCTGGTTCATGACACAGATTGGGTCAAGGATTATGTATGCCTCACTCACCATGCATACCAGAGTTGCCACTGAGGTTTTAACAATACATATAATGTGGTCATGCATGTGAAGTTGTCTTACTGATGGGAGTGTCCACAAAAAAATATCTATATTTGGAAACCAAGGTCTTTGATAAGCAAATAGAGCATCATACCGTAACACACATACAAAGTTTATATGTTCACACTCAATGGCAGCTGGAGAGAAATATGTACTTTTATAACTACTTTATTCGAAAGCGGGTCTTCAGAAATGCCTAGAAAGATTCATGAAGTTGCAGAAGCATGACCCTTACTAAAAGTTGTGATTCAGTGGGGTCTAGACTAGAGCCCTGAATTTACAAAGATCTCCCCATGCAAGTTTTCTCTTTTTATTTTATTTTTTTAAGTATAGACTCCACACTCAGCAAGGAGCACAACATGGGGCTTGAACTCAGGACCCTGAGATCAAGACCTGAACTGAGATTGAGAGTTGAACACTTAACCAACTAAGCCACTGAGGTGCCCCTCTCCATGCAGTTCTTAAGTGCTCCTCAGATGAGAATCACATCCTAAAGCAAGAGAGGATTAGTGTGATCAGTTCTCCAAACATTTGTCATCATCGATATTTTATCACTTTGCTCTGTAAAGGCACAGTGAAGATTCTTTTAAAATTCAAGACTATGTTACCAAGCATTCACTATAACTTTAACTATTACCCTATCTACTATACAGAGTTAGACATTATATAGTTAAAAAACAGACACCAGTATTTTAAAACTGCGTTTCATTGGTATTATGAGTGATGTAATTTTTTTTCATATGTACATTAGTATCTCAAAGTCAAATTTGACCTCAGCCATGGCAACTATATAGAAAAGTTTGGCTTCATATTTTGTCTTTCATCTTTGAGACTGATTTGTTATTAGGATATTATTATTTCACATTTACATTTTACTATATATTTCTTTGTTGCCTTAGTGACAAACGTGGGGGAGAAAAGGAAGAAGAAAAGGCGTAAGGGCAATGCATGAAGTGAAAGATGCATTCAAAAAGGAGAGGGAGAAGGAAAGAGGAGAGGAAGATAGAAGAGGAAGAAGAAATAGATAGGTAAACTCATTTGAAGAGAAATTCCTCTAAGCCTGGTGCTCCAGTGAATTTGGAAACACATCTGTTTGGAAGGAAAGGGACAAGTCATTTTTGGGAAAATGAAAGGAGCTTCATGGATGAGAACTGCAGAATATGGGATCAGAGGATCTTTCATGTTCTAAGTTATGAAATTACCAACACAGTTTTTCATAATGTTTATTGAACAGGCATGCTCAGATTTCTCTAGAGTAAGCATTCCAATCAATTGCGATAGCTACTAATTCCAGATAAGGCAAAGCTTAAGAAATACATAGGTTGGTATGACTGAGCAGTTGTTAGCTAGAAATGTACCTTCCATTTACTGAAATGATTATGAATTAAGCCTGGCAGCTGCTTATCAACTAAATTTTTTGAAGTACCACATCAGTATTGCTTTATTCATTAAAAAAAAATTAGGGAGATAAAAGTCAAAAATCAGATTTTCTGCTATTATGTAAGTAATGAGTGCAAAGCAGCCTGAATTGTAAGATGGCAAACCATGGAAACTTTTCTAACACCTCTCACTTGTGTAGTTTCCCCAAACCAATTTTACATAAAGATATGAAATCCACTAGTTAATATTAATGTGCTCATTTGTGGGTGTGTTGAAATAATATGACACATATGGGACTGGCCTCATTGACCCCTTTGGTAGTAGTGATTCATTAAGTGGTCACTTCTTGAGACAGCAATATCTGCTTGAACAACTATTAACATTTTGAGACCTTACCTAGGTATTTATTGCTTTTGAGTAGAAATCTGCATCATGGTTAATGAAAGACAGGTTGTGTGCGTGTGCGTGTGTGTGTGAAGGGTATAAATGTGGTGACGAGCTGAAATAAGTAAATCTGGAATCATCCAGCTTATGTAAGAATGTAGGAGGGTTTGATTTGAGGGTAAGGTAGGTTTTTAGATAAATTGTTAATGGCATCCTTGTGGAGAGTTTAAAATCTACCCCACATTCACTCTGTTCAACACATTTTGGGGATCACACACCATATTCCAAGTACTATTTTAGATATTGGTACAATAATGCAGAAAACAAAAGAAAACAATCTCTGTTGTCTTGAGGCAGACGTTAAAGAGGTGAGACAGTAAGTGCATAGAGTACCAAGGCATGACCATGTGTTGAATAAAGGGGGATAGAATGAGACAAAGGTGACTTGGGTACTTTAGACAGGGTGGTCAAGGTGGATACCTGATTAGGGAATTCTGAGAGAGACCTAAGAAAGTGAGATAATAAGTGATGCACTTATCTGAGGAAGAAAATTCCTGGAGAAAAAGCTGTAAGGGAGTAGCCCTGGAGGAAGAATGTATTATACTCTTTTCTTGAGGAAAAGCAAGAAGGCCCAGCTTAGGGTAGAGAAAAGTATGTGTGTGCATGTGTGTTGGGGGTGGGAGGGTGAAAAGATTGGGAGGGAATCTCCTAGGCCCTGATAGACTACTGTAAGTACCTTGGCATTGTCCCTTTAGGCAGTTTTGAGAGGAAAATGGACCAATTCTGAGTTTTGTTTTTGGAAGGCCACTTTGCTGTTGTGCGAAGGACAGTTTTAGGGGTCAAAGAAAAACATGCACAGGGCAATTAGAGAAAGCATTAAAATAAAATACTGGTATTGGAGAAGAGTGGAGGTAGGGAGCATGGATGGGTTTTGGACATATTTTAAGGATAATGCCAAAAGATTTTCTGATAGATTAGATTGAAGATATGAGATAAAAAGAGAAGACAAGAGTAATTGGATAACTCTCAAATTTTTGCCTTTATTTTTCCTGCCTCAACTGCTAAATAAACAATCAATAGATCAAAACTTCCTCCTGTTAGGCTGTTGTTTTAGAATCGGCATATAGGTAACTTTTCATGTTCTATGTGAGCATTGTTTTCCTTATGAAATATCTTGATCTTTTGAATACATTTCTACCCAACACAGGAATCCTCATTCACACACTCCTGATAGATGTTCATCCAAGCATGTCTTTGACTACAACAGCAGGTTTAATAATTAATGAAGGAAGTCTAGATTTTACCCATCTTTTAGCTGGTACCTTAACTCACCTCTTTTCCCCTTTTATTTTCACAAATATGAAATACTCAAAAGCATGGAGTATTTGCCATGTGTCAGGTAATTTATCTCATTCGCATCTCCTAAAAACCATAGTAGTAGTCCTTATTACCACCGTATTATGTAGGAGAAATCCAAGGTTTACAGAGCCTTCTACCATATAGAGGTTTTAGATTTTTTCTTCTTCTTGTGTTTGTGTAAATTATAATAGATACACAGAAAGTCATTCAAAACATGAATAGTTTTATCACAATGATAGATTTATCATGATGTAAACATCCATGGGACTACCGCACAGATCAAGTCAAGAAATAAAACAGTACTTGTACCCCAGAGCCCCTATATCCCTCCCAGTCACCTTGCCTTTCCTCTTCTGAGGTTACCGTTAGTCTGATATCACATAGTCATTTTATCTTTATCATTTTAATCACACGAGCTTAGACCAGTAAACACTAAAGCTAAGTTCTGTATGTTTATGTTTTAATATTTCCATGGATCATATCTTACAACATGAACTCTTTTGTGTCTGGTGTCTGTGCTTCAGCATTATATTTGTTAGGTTCACTCATGTTGTTGGATGTAGCTATGGTCCGTTTATCTTCTGTGCTGCCTATTATTCCATTGTGTGACTTTATCACCAGATAATTGTCCATTAACCATTAAAGAATGTTTGGGTTCTTTCCTGTTTTCAACTATTGTGAAAATGCTCCTCCAAACATGTTTTATACATGTATTTTGTTGCAAGCATGAACTGATTTCTGCTGGGCTAATAGCTAGTAGTGGAATTGCCAAGTTGCAGGGAATGTGCATTTTCAGTTTTACTAAATGATGCCAGAAAATTTGACAAAGGATTTGTACTAATTTACACTCTCCCACTAGTGCTATAGGAGAATTCTATGTGCATTAGATCTCTTTTTCATTTTAGATATTATGTAAGAGCATGGTAGTATTTCATTTTGATTTTAATGCTTATTTTCCTGACATTAATGAGTTCAGCCCTTTTTAAAAAAAATTCTATATTCTCTTTTCTGAAATATCAATTTAAATCCCTAGTAACCTTTCTTTTAGGTTGTTAGTATTTTTCTTACTGATTTGTAGAATATATTTTGGATTTTTGAATATATTAGTATTTTTCTTACTGATTTGTAGAATATATTTTGGATTTTTTAATATATTCTAAAAGTCAAGATCTTCAGTTAACATCTTCCATGCAGCAACTTGCCTTTTAAACTTTTAATAATGTCTTTTAATCAAATTTATCGATAGTTTCCTTTAGGGTAGAGCTTTTTGAATCCTGTTAAGAAGTCAGACATTATTTCTTTATTAAGTGTTTGGTAGAATTAAATTATGAGGCAATCTGAATTTTGAGTTTTCTTTCTTTTTTTTTAAATATTTTATTTATTTATTCATGAGAGACCAGGCAAAGAGAGAGGCAGAGAAACAGGCAGAGGGAGAAGCAGGTTCCATGCAGGGGGTCTGATGTGGGACTTGATCCCAGGTCTCCAGAATCAGGCCCTGGGCCAAAGCAGTGCTAAACTGCTGAGCCACCGGGCTGCCCTGAATTTTGAGTTTTCTTAAAGTACTTCTTGTATCCATTGGATCAGTTGTATTTTTCTGATTTTTTTTCTATTTCGTCTAAATTTTAAAATATATTGTCATAAATGTATTTGTAATATTTTAATATTTTTGGAATCTATATTAGTGGTCTCTTTTATTTCTGATATTGATTATTGATTTTTTCCCTCTTTTTTTCCTTGATCAAATTCTCAAGATATTTTTAGGTTAGTTTTGTCCTTTACACACACGCATATAGATAGTCCTGCTTTTTGCTCTCCTGAGAAGTTGTCAGAAGTTTAGCTTTACTTCTCAACCTTTTTGTCATTCCTTCCAGAACTGGAAAATGGCTTTACTGGAAGAAGGTATCTAAATGCCAGGACTAGCACACTCCTTATTCTGTCTGGTAATTCTGCAATTTCTTATTCACATCCCACTACTTTCAAACACACACACACACAGTTGAAGTAATATAGTTATTCTTGTGCTTCCCAGAACAACTATTGAGAGCAAATATTTAATTCTAAATTTGTTTATTCCAAAACTTGTTCACTTTCTATCCTCTACCCCACACACTCAACCAATGCCAAGAACAAATCAATATTTATTTTATTTTATTATTTATGTTATTATTTTATCTCCCAATGTGTTCCTTGTAATCCTGTGGGTGATGTCAGTCTTATTTTGTAGGACCACTCCCAAACCCTTGAGCTCAAACCAACAGACACTGATGCAGAGCTGCACATAGTAGTCAGTAGCCCTTACTGAATAAAAATGGATCAAACTTAATAAAGAAGGAAATATTTTAAAGATTTTTTTTTCTAGTTTAGGAAGCCATTCAACTGTTTCATAGCCTGGGTCTCCAATAGTCAACTGATTTTTATACTGTGTGAACACTGCTTCAAATCCAGAGTCTGAGGAAATCCTTTACATTGGACATTTGAAAATTGCGTCTAGCCTAAATCCACAGCATCCCCCCCAAACATCAGTCTGAACAACCCCGAATGAATGGAAAATGCAGATTGGGAGAGAGCCCCATTCTGCTCTGTAATATTCTTTGCAAAAGTTGTGTGAATATTATCAGTTAAGAGCAGTCCTAAATGTCCTCCTTTTAATAAACAGTTCCTTTTTTACCCCCATATTACATCCTTTCTGACTAGGTTTCTAAGCTACAGCTTTGGCTTCTGATGATTATTCATATCATCATTATTCCAGACTAAAAGCCTTTAAGTAAATAACCAAGACTTGAAACATTGTAGAGGATAATTCTTACATAACACCAACTTCATTATGTGGTTCTGTCATCCTCCCCTCCCTCCTCCAATCCCTTTTACTCTCTTTTTTTTTTCTTTTTTGTCTACTTAGTAACATTATTTTTTGTGTACTTTTACACCATGTTCAGTATAAATGGTATAATTAGTGGTGGAAAATATTTTGTTGTCTTCCTGCATTTATTTATGTTCAAAGGATCATGTAAAGTTCTGCTACATTAAAATTTAATTCGAAAGAAAACGAGTTTTGTTCATTTCTCAATGTAATGCCCATTTCTGTTCAGCTTGTATGAATGATAAAATATTATCAGCCCATGTTTTTCTATTTGGTTTCTAGGCATTTGTGTAAACTAGTTAGGAAAAGCAAGTGTTGCTTTGTTAGGCATGTGTTCAAAGGAGTATTGTAGAGACATATTTTATTCTGGGCACCCTGTCACCATGTCGACAGGGTCCAATCTATTATTTAGCAGTTAATTTGTTAATCGATTGACCAATTGGTTCAGAGATTTTTTTTTACTCTTAGATTACCAAAAAGAAAAAAAAAAAAAAAGAAAAGGAAAGAAGGAAACAACAACAAAAAAGCCTCTTTTGTAGGGTAAATTTAAGGAAATTGCATCAGAATCGAAAATGTACTGGTGTTTACAGATCTAGATTAAATCTGACACAGATTGGCAAACAATGAAAAAGGTTCTCTTGCTTGGAGCATAAACATTTTGAATCTCACCAGCCTGATGTTAAATCTCAGAAAATAAGTAAACTGAATTGCCCTTCTGGGGTGGATGTAGGGGCACTAGGAGGGAGGGAGATGTAACCCTAGGTTTGCTGAAAGTCCAGATTTTTCTCTCCAAAGCCAAGGAAAGGGCAGGATGGTTTCTACTCTTTTGTCTCAGTTCCCTCTTCTTTTTCCCAGTCTGTAGCTTGGAAGTAGAAACAAGGGGAGAAATGCACTATGAATATATACACGCTGATAAACAAGGGTGTCCATAGTATCTTAAGAAGGGGGGAGGATTGTGAAATTCACAATTACAATTAATTTCTATGGGTAATCAGATGATTGTGTATGCAAAGCAATAAATCAATTGATTGCAATTGCCATTAATGAATATTTTAATAGAGAAATATGAGCCAAGCCAATTAATTTTTAGGTAGCAAGTTCACTTTTCTCTCTAGGTTAACCTATATTTATTTTCAACTATATTGTTTCAAGTATGTATTAGGGATATGTGTGCATGTGTACGTGTGTGTATGTGTGTGTATGTGTGTGTAAGAGAGAATGCTGTTCTTTTCTTCCCTCATTTATTTTTCCATCAATTCTTCCTGATACATTGTGTCTTTTATATTCCATTTCTTCCTTGTCTGCCTTGGTAGTTGGAGGGAGTCTTATTTGTAAAATACACTGTTACCTTTTCTCAAGGTTGTGATCTCATATCATGCCAAAGATAAAATTTGAAACCTAACTACTTGAAAAAATCTCATATGTTCTATTCGCCCATGGTGCTTTTCTAGGTAGTCACCTCTGTGCTGATTTGTTCTTCACCCATTTCTCTCTATAAAGACATCGGTAAGCCTGAGTCCACCTCCACATTCAGACTCCATCTGCAATACTGCCTGCAGGGGATGCCTGCAGAAAGCTTTTCCAGAAATATAAGAGTTCAGTACTTGCCTCCTCTCTCTTAAATCATAATTCACCCAAGGGAATAGAAGTTACTGAGTTTATGCTAAGTGGAAGCACACATTTACTCATTGTTCCATTGAGTTCTAAATACCCTCAGGGCCAAGAACAGTCCCTTCTCCTGCAGTTGCACTACTAATCTCTGTTAAGAATGGTGCCGAGTAAATACTTTAAGAAGTATGACTGGTATGGCAGTGCAGGGCATCCTGTCCAAGAGAAAAGCAAAAGCATGCTTAGCATAATCATCTAAGGGTGATGGGGGCAAGCCCTTTGTCATTTGAGCCCAAGAATGTCAGCAGTTTCCTCTCTTGAAACATTATTTGCCCTAGCTCTCAAATGCCATTTTAAAACTTGTATTCCTCTGTTCACTCTGTTCGGTTTTCCAACATGCAGCTCTCTCCCTGACATCATTTTGACCTCTGCTCACTGCTCTCTACTGCTCAGATGCCAACTCTTATGGGAAGACTTTCTGAACTACTTCTTTGTTATAAGCATTTCTAATATTGCCAGAATTATGCTGTAATTTAGTTGTTATTATCTAGGTCTCTTGTCCCGTCTCTTTATCATTTGTCTCACAACACCAAACTTAGGAGCTCTTTGAGGCTAGGCCTCCAATATTTTATCCTTTTAGCTCCAGCCTCTCTGAATTCCTGGTACACAGTAGAGACAAATGTCTGCAGAGAGAAATGATGAAGTTCAGAATTATTTCAGGAATTCCATGAAATCAGTAAAGAATACATACATTTGCAAATGCCCTGTGACCAAAGTTGCCCTCTTCCCCCAAGTTCAGGACATCCATTTAAACCCTGCTCTTTTCTTGGTACTATTCAAATTTCTTTAGTTAACTTGCATTTCAGGACCAAGTTGAAAAAGCAAAGAAACAAATAAACAATACTCTAGATTCTAGACTCTAGAGGAGTGGTGATCAAAGTTCTGCGTGTATCAGAGTCTCCTAAAAAGCTTGCTATATAAATAAAGCACAGGTCGCTGGGTCCAGCACCAGAGATTCTCATTCTGTAATTTGAGGTTAGGGTCTAAGAATTTGCATTTCAGATGATGCAAGAGATCCTGATCCTGCCTGTCCAGGGATTCCTGTTGAGAATCGCTTTTCTAGAATGCAGTTAGCTGCAGCTTCTAGTTATAGGCAGACATTAGGGATATGCCTGTGCCTCATTGCTAGGCAGAGTCTGGAGATTTTAATTTACTCTTCACACTCTGGTTTGGTGATGCTCCCAATCATTGTCTCATTTTGCTAAGGCACATCAGAGGTGAAGTAGGCAAACGGCTCAAGTAGTGGGATAGGGTTTGTGTTTTGTTAGCCCTCTGTAAGTTATGTTCAGAATAGATTTGTTTCTGTAGGCTTATTTTTCCCTTAGGACTTCATCCATCAACCCTAATCCACAAGGTTATAGCAGAAGGTCTCCTGGTGGCTCTTTTTGTAACAAAGGACATCATACCCATGAACATACTTGATTGGTCCAGGAGTGAACATCTGGTTAAAGCTAGAGTTGAATAATCTTTTTGTTCTGAGAGGATCTAAAATTAGCCTGTGACACTTCTGTGTCCATGTGACTTTATTTTGAGCAGAGAAGATAAAACCATAGAGCTATTATCAGCCATTTTCTGTTAGGTGGACTGGGATACAAACCAGACAGTCTAGGGTAAGAAAGGTAAGGAAGGCAAATTATAGCAGAGCAGATATGAGAGAGGGCCAGAGAGTAGTGATAAAGTCTCAGGCCCTCGGCCTAGTACATTTTTGGGACCCAACTCTGTGCCTGCCCTTGTGTCCCATGGTGCCTTCTGTGAATTTAAAAAGGAACTCTACTTTTTGCTTAATCAACCTTAATCTCGTTATTTTTCAATGAACATAGTTAATAATATATCATCCCAGGACATACTTAACTCATAAATTAGAATATACAAGAATTGTTAACTGATGTATAGAAACCTGTGGACAAGGTATCTGTTGGTTTCTTTTTAATTTTAATTTTAATTTTTTTAATTGGTTATTTGTGATAGGGGAACTCTGTGATGTTCATGAATTTTCTTCAAAATTCCTTAGGACTTTCTCATGATTCCACTGTTGGAATTTTTACTGCATAATAATAGATGATAAGACTATGTCCAAATAAATAATGTCTTATTCCTAACATTTCACCCTAAGAAAGAATATTTTGACATAAAGTCTGAATTGAACTATAGGAACAAAGAAACATGAAAGAATTGGAGACAATGTAATTCATTTAGAATAAGAACAGGAGAAAGAGGATAAAAGATTGAAGGACTTAAAGAAATTATCAATGGCAATTAAGGAAAGTGGGAGCAGAGAGGTGTATGGATACCATCCTGAGTTTGCAACCCAGTGATGTGTAGGTGACATAGTCCATCTCTCAAAATTGCACTAGAGTGGGTTTTCAAAACTAAGAGATAGTACAAAGCATGTCTCCTCCTGTGGCCCATTCCATTTGATATTCAAGACCTAGCTTCCTTCTCACTTCCTCTAAGAAATAGTCCCTAATTTTCCCAGTTTGGTCTGATTACAATCTCAAATATCTGCAGTTGTTATTGCACATTTCTGCCATTAGGCTGGGAATTCTAGCCATGTCATAACATTTCCATTATTGTTTTCTGCTATCATTTGGTGTTTTGTTTGAGAGTTACTTGTTATTGTCTGCTCAATGAGACAGCAAATACTTAAAAGTCGATGTCTCAGTATTTTATTACTATCATTGCAAATTTCACAGATACCCCCAACACAGAAGCAAAAATATATGAATTATAGAAGTATTACAATGATGTATGTAATCTTAGAATTTGGTGTCAAAAGTTAAGGTCATCCTCTGTAACACGTCACCACCAAAATGGACCAGGATAATGTCATTGTTGGCTAGTTATTTTGAAAATATGTTATTCTCAAAATACTCAAACTAGTAATAGTAATTAATAGTTCTCTGAATTCTGAGCTTTCTGAATTTAACACATAATGAGCATATATGTGTATGTGTATTTAGATATGTATATATAAATAATTAGGACTGAGTCCTATTAGACACACATACAAACATGCACACATACAAGGATGGGGCAAATTTAGAGCATTATTTTCATATTAAATATATATAGGTATGTGTATATATATGAGCATATATGTGTATATACACATATAGATATGTAGAGAAAGAGATGCATTACTTAGGGGACTTTAAGTCAAATATGCACACAATATCTTACACAGACATACACACATTCTCTCACTATGTTGAAATTCTTAGATTATGCAATTTCACATGTCCCCCATATATAGATGATGCAGCACAGCAAATACAATTATAATTACCTGCAATCAATACAACCAATTCCAAATGGTGAATACAATCTATGAAAAATGGTGATTTAAGATACTCCCACAAACCACAATTACAGAGACATAAAACCCTTCAGGAAAGAAACATTTATCCCAACAACCTGTTTATTACCACAGAGGAAACCTGAATTGAGTTTCATAAACTTTGCATCAAAATTGAGTCTCCTATATAAAGTGAAAGGAAAACAGTAGTTAATCCTTATTTAGCTTTAGCTCCTGGGAAGTCAAAATTATAATGACAGTTTTCAGCTGGGCCAACTGGGCCCCACAGAGTACACCCATTATTGTAATGCCATGTTGAGCCAAGAATTGACCTCCTTCTTGACCTAGGCCCTTGACTTTTCCTTCAGGGTAAATGGAGAGTCTGCCAGACTCATGAAGCATGATTTCTTCTTCTAACAGTCTTTCAATCTAGGCTATATTTTACTTAGCATCCACACACAGGGGAAAGCAGCGGCTCAGTGCCCCGCTAGAAATGAGCAATAACATTCAAACGAAAATTGGAAGCTGAAGATCTAATCATTAACAACAGATGGTTCAACTTGAATCCGATAAACAAGTTTTGTTGTTTGCTTTCCTTTCCCGCCTCATCCACTTGAACTTCGTGTGAGCATGCTCGGATGTAAAAGTGCTGGACCTTAAGTTAGCAACATGGATGGCTCACGTGATAGAAAGAAAGCTTTTATGGCCAAGTTGGAATCTTTTCAACTTGAAACATACTTGCTAGTCTGATGTTGAAAGTAAATCCAAGTCAGTAGCATGCCTGCCCTATTTGTTTTCTTTGTGAGAGTTTAGTGACAATCGTGTCATTTAATGTGCTTCAACAAAGCCTTTTCATCTGGTCATATTGCTGTTCTTTGTGTGGTCTTCAGCCAGAGAACTTGCCTTCCTAAAATCACAAACCCAAAGGGTATTTGTTATGCCTGCCTTAAATCTTCCTCTTCTTTGTGTTCTGTTTTCAAGAAGAACTAGAGGATGGCACGCGAAGAACACCCCACTAGAGAATATAATGAGCACTGGGTGTCTCTATCAGAAAGCTTCGTAGGCTTAAGAAACATGCATATACTCCCCAAGTTGTAGCTCCTGAGAAGCAGATAATCAAGCTTTAGAATTTTCTTCACTGTCTGTAGGGGGTATATATTTAATAATTCACAGAATGAAATCCTAAATCTTTCAGTTGCCCACTGGTCATGCAGCCAGAACCCCTTATGACACCTGTTTTTATTGTGGAGTTGTTCTCAGTTCATTACTTATGCAGAGGACACAGGGGATTTTTCAAACTCCTGTGCTATCTCTCTTTTCTTCCATGGACTTTAGCCCTAATTGTCAAGCATTTATTTACAGAAAGTTTTTCTTTCTGTAAAGCCATAAAGGTACATGAGGCACCAAAACTGTCTTTGTCAAGCCTCATGATCTTAACAAATATGAAATACTTTGCATTGCCAGATTTAGTATAATGTTTCCCTTGTATTATTCAGAAGGATGTGTGGTCATTGTCTTCCTCTTCTTTTTTTTTTTTTTTTTTTCTTTTTTTTAGCTTTAGTCCCATTGCAAAAGAGTAAATTCTGCAAGCAGCAAACTGGATGGGGATCCTCATAATATAAATATCTAAAAAAGGACTCCTATTCAGAATATATATATGTATGTATATATAAAATATTATAATACATTGTATGTGTATCTATATCTATCTATCTATCTATCTATATACACACAGAGAGAGATCTTCAGTTTATCAAACAACCCAATTAAAATTATGCAAAGACATGAAGAAGCATTTGACTAAATAAATATAGTAATAAAAATCCAATAAGTATATGAAATAAATCAATAGGGAAGTCCATTTTAAAGCCGTATTTATGAAAGGACTAAAATTAAAGACTGACAACATCAAGGGTTGACAAAGATATGAAGCAAATGAAAATTGTTGACATTGCTAGTGTATCAATTAAACAAACACTTTGGAAGATTGGTAATATCTACCAAAGCTAAATGCATGCCTCCTTGTATCCCATTTCTAGGTATGTTTTATTTTTATATATTTGTACTTTTAGGTATCCTTACCCATTTCTAGGTATATTTCTAGGTATTCAAAGAGAAGTTAGAATTTATGGTGCATTTCTTTCAGGGATTGTGTGTCAGTGTCTGCACAGTCCTAGACTGAGACATTCTTAGAGCTCTGATTTTAAAGAAGTAATAATATAGGTCATTGGGTAATATGGGGAAAGGAAGAAGAGAACTGATTTGGACAGAGACCTCATTTAATCTAAATAATCAAGTGGATCTAGCTTAGATGTGGGAAGGTAGGAAATAGTAGTCATTCCAGTCCAGTGTCAAAAGCCAAGGGCAACATTGTTTGGCAGTAGTGGAAAGCACAGGCCCAGTTTGGGTAGTTCTCATTATCAAAAAGGCTTCTTAGCCCTGTTTCAGGGAAATGCACCAAAGTCAAGGTCCATTCCCAAAGAAAAGAAATTAAGAGAAATAACACAGGTTATTTTAAGGTCAAGATGTGTTAGCTTCAGAGAGATAAGCTCTGATGGTAGCAAGTTGCTAGTATGGTTTTGATGGTCAGAGGTAGAAGCTCCTGAGAAGATAACAATGTTTAGCCAAATGGTCATTTGGGATCCATGGGAGGGAGTTTACCTGATACTTTACAGAACCCAGGAGTGGAAATAGCAGAATACCATCCCCACTAACAGGGAAGAAACATTTATCAAATATAGCCAGACTGAGTTCTTCTAATTAGTTTGCGGATTGAGCAAAGCTCAGTCAGTGGATGGTAGGCTTTCAATAGACAGACTTGGCAAGGAAAGCAGGGACAGTTGGGAGCAAACACTGAGGAAAAAAGTCTTTTCTCTATCTCCATGCAGAGTTAATACAGTAGATTAAAAGTATCTCCCAGAGGTTGGTCTGCTTTTTTGTTTACTGGTTGTATGCAACTCCAATTGATTGACTTGAATGCACTGACCTTTGTGGGGCTAGATTAAGTTATCAACCAGTACTGTTGAACCATCTCATAAGTCTCAGATGATGTCTATATATGTCACTGATATCACTGATTCAGTTTAACTCAACTTCAGAGCACTAACTAAAATACCTTCAATGCTAGAAGAACTCAATGGTTGGAACCATTTACAGTTATTTATATTTCCATTTATTATTAATCTTGGAGTAAATTGTATATTCCCAAGGATACTTAAGATTAACTACTATGTTTAAAAAACCATATATATTTTTGAAAAAGCTATACCTTGTTGAGGTTTGCCATACTAGTCAATCACTTGTTGAGCTATTAGTCATCAGTAATTAAAAACAAGGGGAACTTGACTGGGGGAGAAACCAGAGGGCTTTTTATTTTGTTTTATTGTCTTTTTTCCTTTATTTCTTAATTATAGCAATCAAGGTGTCTAACTTCAATTTTCCATAATGATAGTTTATATACTTTTGAGTGATAATCAGATATTGTACACTTGGAACATTGATGGCTAAAGTTCAGTGATTCATTAAAATAACTCTTTTTTCATTTTTTCTATAAGTATTTGCATAATCTTAATACTAAATTTTGAGCGCCTTGAGGAAAGGAGGCAAATCTTTTGCATAGTTTTACCTCTAACTCCAACACATTGACTGAAGCATCAGTGTTTTTCAACGATAATGAAAAGAATAACTGTATTATTGTTTCCAACTCTTCCTGTGGCCCTCAAGGAAGAAGATTATGCATTTCTGCTTGCAGTTCTTTCACTGCATTTTTAATGCTGGGACTTGCCATAAATCTAGCTTTGACCAATAGAATGTGGACAGACATGACATGAATCATGGCTGAGCAGAAGCTCTGAAAGACACTGTGGGGTTTCACTAACTCTGTTGATTCTGGAAGGAAGCCCTCAGAGTCAAACAAGATCCCAAGCAGCCTGAAGCAAGAGAACTGCTGTACTGGTATGTAACTTGAGCAGGGTATAGATCTTTGCTGTTGAAAGTATTTTACAGAGCTGATGAATATACTTCAGTCATCAATTGAATCGGCAAGTGAATTGTATTACCAGTTGAATGCTTATTAGCTTAATCAAAGTTGTATCAATCTGTGATATATTTTATGAAACTGATTAAGCAGTTCAATAGACATCTACTTGCAGCAAATTCAAGAGAGGGTCTTTCTTACCTGAGTGAGCAAAGATTATAACCCAACATCAAGAACCAGTTTACTTCCCTGGGATTAGAATGCAGAGTAGGTTTTCACACAGAAAGCAAGAAAAGGAATAGGACCTGTGTTAATCCTGTCATCCAGGAAGTTTGTAGTTAGGGTTTGATTATTATTGGGTGAGGAGACTATGCAGTATGCTATGAAAATTTGTCAATTTTTCTTATTTCTCAGTTGATTTCTTGATTGGTATAATCTGTTGTATACATAGCTTCTTAGCAAAGTTGCTTTAGAAAAGCATTACCCACTCCCCTGCCACTTTGATTCAACCACAGTGATAAGAAGCTTTACATTTCAGCCTTATTTACTGTTGACAGTGGTAGTTCCACTGAAATTCTTGGAGAGACTGGGGTATTTGTAGACGGTATAATTTAGTCCGCAAGTAACAAAAAGCTCAATTCAACACAGCATTAAAATTAAGGTAGTATATAATTTTATATGGCTGAGAAACTAGAATCAGGTAGGGTCCATATTTGTTTTTCTTTCATGCTTTCAGTTCTGCTGCATTTGTGTATATGTTCTGGGCTGAAACTTGCTTTCATCATGTTTATTTTTTTAAATGGCATTAAATAAGGACTAGGGCAATGTTTCTTATATGAAATTGAAAAGAAGAAAAAAATGCTGCCCCTAAATTTTGGATTAGAATCTCTCCCTTAGTCTAATTAGTATAATTTTGGTCAGCATTCTTCTTTCTGTATCATGCATGGGGAGGACACCATGCACTAATTAGCTCAAGCCTGAATGCCTGAACCCATTATTGAGGGATGGTATTGTGGTCAGTCTCCCCTGAACTGATGGGCTATGTGGGTGATCAAACATTATTGGGCATTAGGTTGATATAGGAGATGAGGTCATGGATGCTGAGTCTATGGGTCTACTCCACTGGTATAGAGCCTAAATTCTGGGCTGTGGAAAATCAGATGATTGTAGTAATAATTTTTACTTTTTTTTCTCCAAAGTTCTCTTATTTGCCTGTAGAATTACACATTCATAAATTAACACTCAATTCATTTCTTTACTGTTCCTTGAGTACACTTTCTATACCTTCATGTTTATATGTTGCCTCTGCCAGAGATGACTTTCTGTAACCCACCTACTTACTGAAGTTCTACATATCCTCCAAGACCTGGTTAAATTATCTCTTCCTTAGAATCTGTCCTTAGTGATCTCATGTTCCTATGACCCACACAGTCTTGTTGAAACTAATTAATTAATTAATTATATACTATCTTATGACATAATCAAACTGACGTTCCTGTTGCTTACCATTTCCTTAATCTTTGTGTGTGTTCTAAGCCTTGCATTTCACATTTTATTGTAAGATTTGACTTCTAAAGGAGGAGACCATGTCTTTTTCATTTCATATAGTTTTTAAATAAGCCTCCACTAAACACAGATTGATTGCATAGTAAACTTATATATAATTTGTTTTCTCAGTAAATATTGAATGTTAGAACTATTAACTTTTTTTTGAAGGATAACAAATAGTGCCTTCAAAATTATATTAACACTAAAACCTATATAAGTGCAAATTTACTTTGCCTATATATAAGCAAACCTTTTTTATATAAGCCTGGACAAACAGAATTGGAAAGTGAAAATGATTATTCTTCATTCCCTAAGATGATTTGAACCAGCAATGACCATTTATAGGAAGGCCTTCTCCTTATACAAAAGGATTCATCTTAAGATTTACTCAAGTCTGGTTATTTCTACAAAACACGTTTAGTTTGAATCAAGTATAATAGACTACTATTTGGGGACTGAATTTGAAGAATATCAAGGTCTCCCTTTTTGAGCTTTGTCTTCTAGCCCTGTTCCCATGGATTGCAACTGACTCCTAGATTTACCTGCCATAGTACAGTGAAGAAAAACAAAAAAGAGATTACTTTTTTTTTTCGTAATACATTGAGCAAGAATCAACAACTTGGACTTCATTAATTAATTCATCAAACATAAACATGTATTGAGCATCTGATGATTCATTTTCTAATTTGAAAAATAAGTAAGATATATTCTAAATGTAAGTTTCTATTTAGCTCTAAATCATGCTATTTCCCAAAATCGTACAAGGAGGCAATATCAAGAATAGAATGTGAATTTCAGATTTTGTAATTAATGTTTTTATGCACATTGCCTCTAGGGACCACCGCCCCTACCACCATCCTCCTCCCCGCCCCCCATCACAAGTTTCCCAGATTTCCTGATGTCTTGGGATTTGAATGTTCATTATGGCTGGTGAGAGATGGCTGAGTCTGTGACCATGAAGGCAAGGGTAGTTGTCCCATCTTCCTTTCTTTCCCACTATGTATGCTTACTGAATAGAGATGCTTACCTGATTTCATTAGCTAATGTGCTTCAGGCAGTGCTCATCCCTGTGACTGACAGAAAAGCTATCATTTTTGTCCTAACTCCCCTGACCTGCCTATTAACATAGCCTTCCCCAAACTCAAATGTTCTTCTAGGCACTCTTTGAATCCAGTGACCCACTGTGGAAGGACTCTGTAGTTGGTTTCCAATATTAATTTGATATAAGTGATCTTGGAAAAGGCAATTAGGCACTATAAATTATTCTTTTTCAATTAAATATTTAACCACAACAGAAACAAAGAAGAACCTAAGTGCATTAATTTAAAATCCTTCTCCATGCAAAAAGCCAAAAGAAATGCGGGATGATTTTTCCTAGAAGTGAGAAATTATCTGTAAAGAATGCAATAAAATTAAGAAACATTTTAACTTAATTTGTCAACAAAATAATAGATATGACTATTTTTCTGTTACAAATCAATTATACTAATAGTGAAACTTTATACAAGTTTACTTTTATTTAATTAGTTGCATCAGTAAGTGCTGTGATTGTTAATGCATCAAACTATAAATGATGAAATAAGGTTAAATGGCAGTTCTCAAAACATGTATATTTCACACTGTGGAAGAGAATCAGAGCCAAATATCATAAATAATGTAAACAATAATCTAAAATGTTGGTTTGTTAGAAAGCATTTTTGGATCAGGAAAGTGGGAAAAAGGAAAAAAAAACATTTCCCAGATGAGTTCTCCCCTTCCCCTAGTTAATAGGCATTTACATCACAGATGATTAGAATTGAAAGTTCCCATGTGGTAACTAATTTACCCCCAACGTTTTTTTTTTTTTTTTTTAAATAAGGATCCTGATGCCTCCAAGGAGTGAAGAGTTTGCTCAAGGCCAGCCTAGCACCTAGTTTATTAGAGAACTAGAATTAAAACCTTGATTTTATGAAGTCTCAGACAAAGCAGAGCTCTTCAACTTCATAATACTTCCTTCCATTCTCCAGTAATGATTATGAAACATACATTTCTCTTTGATTCTCAGAATTTCCCCCTATGGCTAACACAATTTACTTATATGAGAGAACATAGCACAAAATAAAAGTTGCATTGAGTCACAAGGAAATAAAAATCTTACCCTATTTTGCGCTACTAAGTACAGCTGATACTTTGGATGCTGAAGGGCAATAATTTAAACAAAATTGACACTGTGCTGGTTTTATGGATTTCTAATGCATTTCATCTTGGGTACATTGGACATATTGCTGCCTTGGCTTCTGCTGCATCTAGTACTGAGGTTTGGAAATTTATATAAATGAAAAACTGCAGACTTCCTTTTTCAAAAGGCAGGCAGGCACAAATGCTGGTGTGTGTGTGTGTGTGTGTGTGTGTGTGTTTTCCAATTTTTTTCCTCCTATACTTAGCTTGGCAGTTTATTAAAAATTGCGCATTTCAGAAAGAAAAGGACAGCATTTGGTTAAAGAATTGATTTAATATCCTCTTAGTCTTTATTTCATAGTTTATCAAGTGATTTATTTTCTTAATTTTTTGGCATTTTGATTAAACTGGTCTCTCTGTAGTTGTAAACTTTATAAAATTGGCTTGTTTTATAGTGAAACTTCAGATGTAAGTTCTGTGGAATGTCATATCTGGAAAACAAAAATACAAAAAACAAAGCAAACAACACCAAAACCTATAGCCACTAAAATGAAGACAAAAAAGAATAAAACTCTACAAGCACAACATAAATGAAGTAGAAGAGCAATGTAGAACTTTATTCAAGTTTTCTTGGATCACTTGAATATCTTGCTCACTGGATATTGCTGTCATATTTTCTTTTAAGTAGAAAACAAGAAAATAACCCTATTTTCCCCTTGGCAGGTTGGTGTAGAGAAAGAGGTAAATGTATATGTATCTCTCCATTTCTGTCCCTGTCTCTATATTTCTCTCTCTTGTTGTTATACTTTCTGTTTTCTAGAAAACTTTATATATTTTCCTTAGAACATGCAGTGCAAAAGTGGGTGTATCTTTGGAATTTTATGAACAAAGAAAATGACCATGTTTTAGGGACCACAAACCAAATCATGTGGTCTACCTATGGATTTATTTTTCATATTTGTGAATCTGTTGACATTAAAATTCCCTCAGGCATATAAACATTGAGAGTTAGACTTTTAATCAGTTACATATATTGGAAGAAATAAAAATGCACTCCTGTAAGGTAAGTGTTTCTTCAGTTTTGTGGATGGGGAAGCCATGTTTAGGCTCTGATGGCAGGAGCATCCCAAAATATACCTGAAGGGATCTTGGATCCAGCATTAGGTAAATATGCTTCTGCTTTTTGTGCTATACTTTAGAAACAAGTATAAATTTTAATTATAATGCTTACTGTCATGATTCATATTAAATGAATTCATATTTATAACATAGTGATCTTCCATAGGTATTTTGATACATTGTAGGAGAAAATGTGACAGAATATTTTAAACTGGGATTGGCCAAAGTAAATTTGAGTTGGTTAGTCACTAATTTTATGTATCCAAAAGTGAATATTCACCTAATTCCACTAAGGATTTTGAGGCAGCTAAAAAAACTAAGAAGCATTAGTGAGTAAAAAGAAAAAAGGTACTTAGAGTGAAAGGAAAATGAAGTAAAACATGACCTTCTAACATTTGTAGAGAAGACGGTCAGATTCGGCTGTAAGCTTCCTTGCAGTTCAAGCAAAGAGACATAGGCACAGTATATATGATGGAGACCTATTGTTTGTTGACTTGATGGAATTGCTGATTCATGAATTTTGGTTGAAATATTTGCAATGTTATAACAAAAGTAAGCGCATTGGATCAAGTAGTTTTGCATGGTGTTTGAACATGTCAAAGATGGTGCATTCCTGGGTATGTCCTCATTAAGTTCTGAATGGAATACTGAGTTACAGTACTGCATCTATAAAGGCCATTTGTTGCATTAACAAATGAGACAAGTAGCTAAAATCAAAGACTCAGAAATCCAAGTATTTAGTTAGGTACCTAAAAATCTATCTTCTTAAAATACATTTAAAAAATGTTTTTAGAAAGTAAAATAAGCAATTTAAAAATTAAACATTATAACCAATATAAGTTTCAAATAGATTTTTTTTTTACTGATTGTGTCCTAATTCTCAAATGGATGGAATATTTTGATTGAATTGATCTATCAAGGAAATTTCAAAGAGCTAATATTTCTGTGTGGTTAGGAAGAGCTTATTTGAAGGTGATCACCCCATTTTTCTGATGTATTATAACAGCCTTTCTTTCCTGGATCATTAAAATTTTAGGGAGGGTGACCTATAAATTTTCAGATTAACTTGGACTAGAAGGAAAACAAATAACCTGAGGCAGTGAAAAGCTAGCTCTTAGGGAAGATATCTCAAAGATTTTCTTCATTTTCTGATCTCTTTTGCTCTTAAAATAAGTTACTGGGCAACACCATGCACCTGAGAACTCAGACCAGTAAGTTTCTCCTAAACTTATGTTTTGGTTTCAACTTGTTCATTAACCAGCCTGACAAATGTAGGTAATCATCCATTATTTGTCTCTTCAGGAAATAGTTTCATAATCTTGGAATCTTCATTTTCCTATTTGTAAATGTAGGATTTAGAAAAGAAACTAAATTTCCTTCTAAAAATAGTGTCCAAATTATTCAATAGAATAAATGCAGCTGTAGAAGTAGAATCTGGCACCAGTGCATGTGATCACAGCCTATTTGGACAAATCTGTATTATAGAAATTGGGAACCCTTCATTTCTAAGTTGTGCTATTTAAGAATACCTCAAGGAGATATTGAGTTTATTTTTTCTCTAATGTTAGTATAACTAAGAATCCAAGTTAATTGAATGGTAAACATTTTAAGGGGCATTTTTGAATTACTGCTTTATCAAAAATTGGTAAATAATTTTTACCATGTACATGTACCTGTCCTTTTTAGCTTTTCTATTCAATTAGTAAATAATTGTTGAGAAAGTAGACTGCTCAAAGCACCCTACTTAGTGGTAGTGACAGAAAGCAGTCTGTCCTCAGTTAGTTTGCATAATGATAGGGCTCATGGCCTTTTAACAAATAATTACTTTATTGATTAGTTAATTATAGTTGGGATAATAAATAGAAAATGTAGAGTTATGAAAATGAATAATAGAGGGGTACGATAAAGTATGAGGGTTAGAGATAGCTTCTTAAGGAAGTTGTAATAAAGCAGAGCAGTAGAACTCAGCTCTTCATGGGAGGTCCTTTCAAAAGCAGTTGTGTTATTCTCTGCTAGCCTTGCAAGAGGCATTGTTACTTTATTGTAGGTAGTGGGAGGTGGGGGATGGTGGCAGTAGGGGGAAAGTCCTTGCAAACTGCTTTCCCAGATCTTCTCCCAGATGCTTCCACTCAGCTCAGAAGAGAAGAGGGAGAAAGATTGTTGTATATTTCATAATTCATCAGGCTTTCTGCTCCTTGATGGTAGAACTGTATTCTGCACATCATATTCTCCTGCACATATTTGTTTCAGAGCCTTGAATATAAAAGATGCTCAGTTAATGGCTGTTGAGTGAATGAGTCTTCCTACAGACTTTGGATAAGCCTGTCTTCTAAATCATACAAAACAAGAATGTTAGAGTTCTAAGAAACATGAGAATAGGAATTCATGTCATTCGTATTGTTTTAAACGTTGGTAGTAGAGATGGTGGAATGTGTTAAATCCTCTTTGGAAGATGATTATTATTTCATTCATCTAGGTTTGATAATTTATTATGTGCTGTAGGTTATTTTGTTATATACATCTATGATTGCTCCATATGTATTTGGTCTCTCCAACTAGACTACCTGTCTTTCAAGTTCAGGGATCAGATCTACCATCATTGCATTCAACACAGGACCAACTATTTACACATATTTTAATGTGTAGGTGTGGGGATGCCAAGGAGGTGACCTATATATGATAGTTGAATCTTGTTTCTCGGTTTTTACACTACTTTCTTTTTCTTGATCACATAAGATAAGAAATGAATTATCAGTAGGTTGCTATGTCTTTGTAACAATCCTGAAAATGATGGAGCTGTATGTGTCCTGGATGTTCATTTGCTAGTTTAAAATCAGGAAGCTCTCAGTTGCAAATGTCATGAATATGTATGAGTGGTCCAACTGTTGCTCCTTCCTCCCTTCCTGCCTGGTGGATGACTCCTTCTGAGAGTACTACATCTGCCTTCTAAAGCCTTTTGTGGAGTAGATAGGGAGAGGGAGGGAGTGCTGTGTTATTTTGCATTTTCAGGTAGGATATATTTTTCTAATGAATCTTAGGAAAATAGCAGTCTTTTTCTTTCTGTCTGTCTGCCTTTCCCCCTTTTTTTTCAACTCCTCTCCCCACCCTTGTATAAGCACAGACTGCCTCTCTTCTCTTTTTTTAAAAAAGCAAAAATATGAGAACGGGAGGCAGGAATTTGCAGTGGCAGATTTTTGAAAGAATACATGTCTCTGCTTCTTTTCTTTCTATACTCCAAAGACATCCCACATACACAGATGTGACAACTTTTTTTTTCTTTTCTTTCTTTTTTTTTTTTTTTTTAAAGCTAATTTGAGCGAATGCCTGTCTGGCAACTTACTCTTGGAATAGTTACACTTGCCCAAACTGAAGTTCTGCCTTTGTAGAGGTGACACTGACGGCATGCTATTACTGCACACTTAGAACAGAGATACTAGGAGAAGGAAAAAAGAAAAAAAGACATGAAACTGAAGTACATGTGGTTGTGTTTTTGAGAATCTTTGTTAATGGGACTAGAATAGAGGTGTTTGCATAAGTGTGACTCTGCTTTTGTAAAAACTAGCTATCTGGAAGGCATCTGAAATTGACTGAATTTCATTGTTTTCCTTAATAAAGACTGTTCTCAAATACAGAAAAAAAAAAAGCAAATATAGGGGTCTTTGCTAAAGATTTTGGTGTGGGGGAGCTGGGAGAGGGAGGTAGTTTCTACTGCCAAATTTATTCTTAAATTTTATCTTTTTCACTTATTGTATGATTATTTGTATCTATTTTGTCACCTTTTTTTTTTTTTTCAAAATAGATGTGCAACTGAACTCAACGCTGTATTGGGTGATAGCTAAAGTTATTGCCGCACTATTTGAGGAGAGGAGGTGAGGGCATTTGTGGATGGAGAAGAAAGCAGGCTCTCATTTTTCTGGACTGTATATTCCAATTTCCTGTCATTCACTGGATGACTGCATTCTTTTCTTCCTTTCCATCTCTTCTCTTCATTTATCTCCCTTTTTTCCTTTATCTTCTTGTGTTTACCCTTTAATCAATGCAGCTTTTATTTATATTTCTACTTATTTAAGGCATTGGGGGATATGGGGAATGCATAATGCATTTGTGGGGAACGTAAAGAATATTATATGCCGCATCTTGCCCTCAGGAGTTTGCTGCTATTTGGGAAGACATGATATATATGCATGAAATGTTGAATATAGATTCAAGATTTGAATGGCAATATAGGAATATAAATCAGATGAGCAGTAAGTACTATCAGCTCTTAGTTGGGGGATCAGTGCAGACTGGATGATCTGAAAAAGCTTTGTTAAGTTCTTTACTGTTCTGGAACACACAATGCTGACACACACTTTCCGGTTTTATCAGGTTAGTTACTGTATAATGCCTTGCCTGTTTATCTTACCAAATGGTTCCCAAATACTACTCAGCCCTCAAAGTTTTGATTAAACTTTATCTTCTCAATGAGGAAATCTGTAGTCTTTGCATCTCACCAGCATCTCCTCTTTTTCTGAACTCCTCTACATTAGCACATGCTACCACATACTAACCAGTGGACAACATATTATCTAATTCTTCCTTTGTTTTGTGTGTCTAAATTTAGTCTCACCTTTTCTCTCAACATTTCTGTTGTTTTGAGTAAAGGGCTTCATTTTGTGCTTCATATAGAGCTCATAGCACCAAACACATCATCTGATATATGCTGTTTTTCAGTAAGTATTTACTGAGTTGATTTATAGCCTAGAGACCTTGAACAAATTCCTCTCTTTGACATATCTCAGATCTCTTCCAGATCTAATATCCAATGTGGCTTTGTTTCTGTGACTTGAAGCCAAGTCATTTTTACAAATATTTGAGGGACATTTCCTTATTTGGAATGATCACATTAGGGGTGAAGACAAGTTCTCATGGAGTTTAATTGCCAAATAGAAGTGGGCAGTGCTGACAGCAGCAGAACTGCCACAGAGTATATATACTTTTAGAAGGGTTACCTGCTTTTCCAACTTGTAAGACCACTTCAGCTCTTTGAGAAGATTGAGGCTTTAAGATTTTTTGTTGTTGTTGTTATTTTTTTTAAAAGCCATTTCAAAAGCCATTCAGTAGAGGGCATGACAAGACGATGTCGGTACTTTTCTAGGCACTATCATTCTAGAATTCTAGATAGCAACATACATATACATTCATATACACAAACAGATTGGATTCAATGAAAGGTGACTGAGTTCCACTTTTCCTTACTGACACCCTGTCTTTCAGCACCCCAGTTTTTTCCTTCTCTGTGTCTCATGGGCTTAAGTTCTGTTTGGCAAAGGAACCCACACGATTGTGATCCCTGGGAGAGTATCTAAAACGACAGTTGCTGAAAGGTTACAGCAAAATCTATTAGAAAAGAAAAGTTGAGGGAAATCAGGTGAGCTCATAGAAGAAAATAAGGAAAGATTGGCTCCCTTTTGGGATTAGGTCTAATTAAGGTGAGCAAGCAGCTGGGCCTGTTTGGAATAACAATTGTGCTAGCATGTCACTTTTTTCTGCTTAGTTGAAATTTATATAGTTTGGGAATGGTGGATATAAGAAAATTAGAGCTCATTTAGAATCTGTTGAAAGGACAGTGTGCCTTCATTATTAGTTTTGCATCTGAATTTTCCTGGGGCAGTCCTCTCTCTGTTATAGGTAATGGATTTTTCCCCAGATGTAATTGGATGAGTTTAATTTTTTCTTTCATTACCTGTCGAGGAGGCCTATGCCCCTACTTCCCTTTGTGTTTTATTAGGACTGTAACCCCTATTTAAATAAAGGCTTTGATTGTGCTTATATATGTTCAATCAGCACTTTCTGATTGAATAGTTCTGGTCACACAATGCTCTCGCCTAGCATTTTTTACTAATTACATTTTCGCCCTGGCTGGGTATGGGAAAACCTCTCATGGTGTTTGTTTGCTGCTTTTGATTATGTCGGTGATTTGGTCTATCTGTGGTAGCACAAGGCAGAGAAAATATATCTTCAAACTATAATCTTCTCTTAAAGAGTAACTTGATTTGATCTTTTTTTTTTTTTTTAATTGAAGGGATAGAAAGCCTAGTCATATGCTGATAAATGCTTAGCAAGCAGTTCTATAAAAAAAAAAAAATATATTGAATTCGTATCTTTTACTGATTTCCATGGTGTAAATACTCCAACCTTGGCTAATTGCAATATGACATAATTGAATATGGAATTGGAAAGAAATGAATTAAGCCCAGTCTCAAGAGCTGGTGCATGTGGTTCCTGCACACAATGAAAAGTCTCAGTCACATTTCTGCCATTGAGAACACATACCTCAGCATCTTCACATTACAATTAAGATGGATACTGGTTGTTAAGCCCATTTAAGTGTGATTTCAATGATTTATATGTGGGGACTATATTCATGTTTTGTAGTCAAAGGCATTTTAAGGTGATTCTCATGCCTGGGTTGAGAACTCAGAAATACAATGGCTAAGCCATATTATCTTAAATGAAATGTACATGTTTCCAAAGAAATTCTTTAAATATTTATATATTTTATTCTTTTCTAGTGTGTTAACAAGAATGTTAGTAGATGTATTATTCTAGGAGTCAGAAGACCTTATATTTTGTCTCAGCCATCATTAATGTATTCTGTATCCTTGGGTAACCCATTTAATATCAGGGCATTACCAACTTACTCATCATTTAAGGAAAGAGAACAGTGGTTCAATTATAGCCTCTCATCTAAAACTTCTCATTTCCACCTGGATAGCATTACTTTTTCTTTTCATTAGACATTTATGATATTTTGTCTTTGTCCTAAAGTAGATTTTTAACTAGAAACTTAAGTGATAATATGTTTACATATATTATATATATAATATAACTTATGTTGATGGATCTTATGAGTCTGGAAGGCAGAAATCATGCTTTATGATGATATTTAGCCTTGATATTTAGCCCAGTAAACCTGAACAGACTATGGTAGAATGACTTTTATGACTGGTTGCCATCCTTGTTAGATAAGGGTATTGGTATAATACCATGAAATAATTCAAACTAAAGTCTTGAAAGAAATTAAAAGCATGTTACCAATGATAAATATTAATTTTATTTTTCATACTACAAGTTTCTAAGACTGGTTAATGACTAGAATGAGGTACACTATTAGGTGTGAATAGGTTAAAAAAAGTTAAATTTCATTTCATTTGTATATTCCCTACATTTTAATTGAGAATCTTCAAAATAGCTGACAATAAAATAAAATCAGTTCAGTTAAGTTCAATAAATATTAAGCCTTAACTAAGTACACTGTAAATGTAAAATTTCAAGACATTTCTCCTAAATTGGGGGGTATCTCACTGGATTGAGATGTTGTTTTCAACCTCCAGGCCAGCCTGCCATTGCATCATGGCCTCCAGAGTTGGTACAGACAGTATGGACAGATGTTTGGCTCTATCTTATGTGCAATGAAATGTGTAGTATGCTAGCAGTACTCTGCAGTGATAAGATCTGTGGCTAAGAAATGAGGAAGCTGGAGCTTCTCTTCTGAATTTTATTGCTCTACTTCTCTAAGATGCTATCTATCTATCTATCTATCTATCTATCTATCTATCTATATTTCTTTTTTTTTTTTTTCTTTCATAAGACAGATAGGGGTGCCTGGATGGCTCAGTTGGTTAAATGTCTGCCTTCAGCTCAGGTCATGATCCCAGGGTGCTGGGATTGTGTGCCATGTTGGGCTCCCCTCTTTGCACAGTCTGCTTCTCCCTTTCCCCATCCTCTTGCTTTATCTCTTTCTCAAATAAATGAAAAATTAAATCTTAAAAAAAAAAGACAAATGATAGCTACTTTGCTTCCCTGCATCAAGTAGAGTATGTTCAAAAAAAGACCTTAAAACATAAAAGTGCCATAAGATAAAATAATCTCAGGCTTTTAATTGTTCATTGTTAATCCAGTGACTAATTTTCAGCCAGTACATCTAACTATAGATGGTCAGTATGATTTAGGAGACTGTGGGTAATTTCAAAATGGAACTAGATCTGGAGCAGTCAGTTTCTAGAAAAATAGTGGACTAAAATAGTGTTGATATCCTCCCATTACAAGATTGTCCAATGGAGTAAAGTGAAACATGACCGACACACTTAATATGTGGCTGAGTTTTAAGAAAGAAAGAGAACTACTTTCACAAAACAAAGGAAAAGCAGTGATAATAACAGGGCTAGTAACAGCTCAAGTCTTGGATTTTAATCTATCAACAGAAAGAGGAGACAATGTCATGGGCTTTGGGGAATAAGAATTGAAATTTCCTAATACAAAACTAGGACCTGCCTGCTACAACCCAAGGAAGAAAATTTTTCATGTTATTTATATGAATAAGATGTAAAACATAAATAAGCAAGATAAAATTTCAAAGTAAAATAATCCAAAATATATTTATTGGTAAATACAAGCCAAAAGTAATCTGGTATAACTTCCTTAATATCAGCCAAAACACTTTGTAAGAAAAAAATTTAAAAGCATTAAAAGCATTAGTAGGTTAAAGAAATTCATTATATAGACTTCCAAAATATTCATGTCATAACAATTACAGTCCTGAACAACATAGCCTCAAAATCTATTATTCAAAAATTGATAGAAATATAAGGAAAAGCAGACAAATCCAAAATTAAAGTTGGAGATTTTAAACATAATTCTTTTAAAAATTTATAGGTTATTGGGGATCCCTGGGTGGTTCAGCAGTTTAGCACCTGCCTTCGGCCCAGTGCGTGACCCAGGAGTTCCTGGATCGAGTCCTGCATCGGGCTTCCTGCATGGAGCCTGCTTCTCCCTCTGCCTGTGTCTCTGCCTCTCTGTGTGTGTGTGTCTCTCATATATAAATAAATAAAATCTAAGAAAAAAATTAATAGGTCATCAGATTGAAAAAAAAGTAAATATATAGATAATTTATATCAAGCAGTTTTGAGTTGATATAAGTAACTGAAGTATGCAGTGCTTCTGTTAATTTTAACTGGAAGAACTGGGTATTGCAAAAAGAGTTACTTGTAAACTAAAAGTTATGTAAATAGTTTGAAGGTGACAATATATTTATTAATCAAAGATACTATAATTATTAGCATAGAATGTTCAACAGATAAGAAAATATTAGCAATCTGTAATAACTAATAGATTTCAGCATAATTATTGAAACTAAAAACATTAATATAAGAAAAAATTGGTGATGCTTCTGTGTGTACCAGTGACAATTAGTACTTTTTTTTCTATGAAGGTAACAATCTGTAACTGATTCTATGAAGTACCTAGAAATAACTCTAGTAAGATATATATTTAAGAAATTTATAACAACAATTTTGAAAAGTTATTGAAGAAGATCAAAGAGTACTAAAATCACCAGAGAGATATGCCTTGTTCATACATGGAAATTTTTAATATTGTAAAGATGGAGATTCTCCCATAAAGTAATCATTAGTAGCACAGATATTTTTTATCAAAAGTCCAAAACATTCTTTCAATGTAATCTGACAAGCTGATCATAGAATTTACTTGAAAAGGGAAAGGACAAAATACAGCCAAGATTATCTTGAAAAAAATAAAAATAAGGTTGGGGCTTACTCCACAAAGACTTATTACAAAGCAAAAGTTATTAAAAGTGTTTGGTAGACAATTAGATAGAACATAATAAAGAGTGCCAAAGCATAACTGCATATAGAATGGAAACTCGTTATGTGACAAAGGAGGCATTACAAGTCAGCAGGGAAATGTCAATCAGTAGGGAAATGATAGATTAATTCAGTAATTGTATTGTAAAAATTGACTTTCCTAATTGAAAAATTTAATCCCATCCTGATGGATTAAAATACAAAAAAAAAAAAAAAAAGCCCTTTTTAAAGAGAAAACCTAGGAGGACATTTTTTTTTTTTTAAATGATATCCATGTTTGGTAATATTTTAAATAAAATCTTAAAAATCTTATGTTGCAAAGGTACAGATTGATGTTTTTGTCTATGTTGCAATAACACAATATTCCCACGACTGTCCAATTAATTGATGTGATATTAGTACCCAGAATACCTAAAAGTATTCCAAAATCCCTAAGAAGGGTGTTTTATAAGTGAATAAGGAATTTAAATAGGCAATTCATAAAAACAAGTATCTGAAAAGAATAGGGAAAAAAACTCACTCAGCTTCACTAATAATAAAGGAGATTCAAATCAAATGAAATTTAAAATTTCTTACCTACCAGATGAGCAAAATTAGATAAATATGATAGCCATATTTGGGTGAAAATAGTAGGAATATAAATTATTATACATTGCAAATGCAAGTATAATTTGGTACCACCGTTTTGGAAAGTAACTGAATAAAATGCAGAAAAGTCAAAACTGCCTATACTTTATGATATATACATCCCACTGCCTGGTTTCTTACCTAAGAAAATATTTATTGAGATAGTACACAAGGAGATTCACACAAAAGGTTTACTGTAACAGTATGTAATAATGAACAAAAATGAGGTAGTACTTTGTTTATTAATCTGGTAAGGGAAAAATATCTAGTATTTTTTTTCTTCTAGTAGTATTATAATGAAGCAATATATGAGTGATCTAGATCAACTTGTATCAAAATAAATAAACCTGAAAAACAAAATATTTAGTAAAATAAGCTGAAAATTTTCATCTAGTTTTAAACCGAATAAATTAATACTATATATTGTTTATGGAAATATATATATATGAAGGAAAACTATAAAAACATGCATGATGGGCAGCCTCGGGTGGCCCAGCAGTTTAGCACTGCCTTCAGCCCAGGTTGTGATCCTGGAGACCTGGGATTGAGTCCCATGTCGGGCTCCCTGCATGGAGCCTGCTTCTCCTTACGCCTGTGTCTGTACCTCTCCCTCTCTCTCTCTGTGTCTGTCATGAATAAATAAATAAAATCTTTAAAAACAAAAAAACAAAAAGAAAACCCATGCATGATGAAATATGTAGAGAGACAGATATTAACTTCAGAATAGTGATTAACTTCGGAGAACAGAGAAGCATAAATGAAAGGGATGGGTAGCTGCACTTGCTTTGTTTTTCCTATTAAAATTAAGAAGGGAAATTTGAGATTGGACCCTGAAATTTTTTTGCATGTCCTACAATGAAGAATTCAATAATGACTGAGTTTATTTTTGTTTTCCTCATCCTGAAGAATGATCCTCAGAATGACCAGTAGCTTGGATACCATTGGGGTTCTTCAGAGAGTTACACTGCAAAATGCTGGACCATGGTCTTCTTTACCTGAAGTAAAGATCATTCCAGAGCCTCTATGTCAAGAGATCATATCAGGGAGCCATTTGAAAACTTCACTAACAGGGGACCCACCATTCACATAGCATCTGCTCAGTCTTGAATACATTGTTAGAAATGTATTTTTCTAACAGATTATCTGTCTTATTTGTTTTGGAGTTCTCATCATACTTTCTGGGGAAAAACAAGGTTAAATATTACATGTGACCTCTTTTCCAATGTATGAAGCTATGGCCTTTAGTGTTTTTTTGAACCTACTTTTCAACAGACTTATACTACTGTGTTCAGATCCCGTATTACCTACTGCCCTTCGTTATGATCTCTTTCTAGAAGAAGGGAAGAAGTGCTGTGCAGAGGGTATATGGCACTAACCTTTATAACTTATTCCTTTCCTTAATTTTACTATCTAAAACAACATCTCTAGCAGAGAAAGTTGGTATTTTGGCTCTGATACTTTTTCATCTATCATGTTATTACAAAATGACTTAGCAGTGGGTGGTTATGGGAGATCTCTAGGAGAAAAGCTTTAGCCATTGCCATCCTATTGTGCATACAAACAGCCTACATCCCTCCATACATATTTATATAGGCAGGAGACTCGGATGATTTTTTTTCAGATCATGAATAATTTTAACACTACAGACGTTTGACTTTGAATCAACAACCAGTTTCAGATGAATGTAATTGCAGCCAAAGAAAGTTTCTAACTAAAATTAGTTACTTTTCATATTTAACAAACTACTGCCTGCTACATTTCCTGTGATCTCGCTTTCATCTTCCTCTCATATGGTCACATGTAACAATGACTCCTTCACTTCCATGTCTATTTTCTTCTTGGCTTCTCTAAGTATAAAACTTGCAGTTTCTCCTGCCAAATGACTTTGCAAGGCTGTGCCTAGAAGATGCCAACCCAACTCATGCTCACACTCTTTCCTGTATTCTCCTCGGATTTCAATGGTTGTGAGTCCCTTTGCCCTTTCCATGTATCTAAGAAGTGGAATATGAATTTCACATAAAACCAAACAAACAAATAAAAACACTGTCAGAATAAAAATTTAAACAAGTTCTTTGGATACAGCCTTAGACAGACTCTGTATTGTGTGCTTTCAAAAATTTTATCTCATTTAATCTTTATAAAATCTATCATAGTAGATAATAACTATTCGTATTTTGTAACTTAAGCAACTTGCTCATGGCTTACCAATAAATCCCCAAATACAATTATTTCATTTGACTCCTTGGAAATTAGACCACTGTCTTAGTAAGCTTGACTGCTATAACAAAATACCATAAAGTAGATGGCTTAAGCAACATGCATTTAATTCTCATAGTTTTAGAGGCTGGGCAGTCCAAGATCAAGGTGACAGCAGATTTGGCTCTTGGTGAGGGCCTTCATTCTGATTTGCAGATGGCCACTCTTCTCATAAGGTTATTAACCTCATTATGGGGGCTCTACACTCAAAACCTTTTGAAACCTTAATTACCTCCCAAAGGACCCTCCCAGTACTATCACATTGGAGTTAGGGCTCCAACACATGAATCTGGAGTGGGCACAGCATACTTACTGTGCAGCATCCTGACTCTTAATAGGAACTGCCCTAGTTTGCATGAATCACTTGTTATCAGACTGAAAATATGAAGAGTAAGCACTTGACCCAATTGAACTGATGGCATCCTGCTCTATAAATAAGTTTTCCATAACTGTGGTTGGTAGGCGACAGAGATATGTTGGGGATTTTATTAAGGACATTTTACTTTCAGACCCTAGTATTCCTTCCTCTATCTTATTATCCAGTTTCAGAATTCCTATGTTCTCAGCACCCAGTGGTCATTGGCAAACATTTTCCCTCTGAGTGTTTAACCAACTTTTGGAGGCTGTGTACTGAGGTACTGAGTTTAAACTATGGGTTCTGGAATCTAAGAATCTGCCCCCAAATTCTAGTTCTACCATATGCTACATTCATGACTTTGCACATTGCCTCATCTAGGACCTTAGTTTCCTCATTTGTTAATAGGGGATACTAATAGCATCTACTTCATAGATTGTGGAGAGGATACAATGTATACAGCTCTTAATTTAGTTTGAAATAATAATTTATTTTGAATAGAGGCTACACTTTGAGCTTGCCTGTTAACCACAAGGTTCTTTCTACTGTACTTTCTCATGGTTCTTTCAAAGCTATAAATGTTTGACATTTGATAACATTTAATTTTATTTGCTTATTAAACAGTAATCAAGTTTTTCACACAATTGTCTACTATTGAAATGGATCTTTCCTCTCTAGAAGGTGATGCTAATTATGGTACATTTATAGACTACATGGAAATAACAATCAGAAATGCTGAAATGCTCATCTGGCTCAGTATTTTTGCCTTCTTCCTGTGTGCAAGGGGCAACAGGTATTTTACAGAACTTGGGATTGAGCAAATAGACACACTGACAAAAATCCTGATATTTTCCTGACCTTGATTTTCTCATCTGTTTTTGAAGGAGTTGAATTAGATCCTTAGTAGAACATACCTAAGGTTTCTACTGCTCTAAATGTAAGTCTCTATGACTATGATTATGTTTCTTATCTTATTCAGATTAAAAAATAAAATTATTTTGTTGTAATTAAAAAAAACCTTAGAAGGCTTACATGATTAATTAGGCTTAATTTAAAAATGCTTTCAAAGACAAAAGTTGAGAAGTGTTTCACTTCAGATTTATTTTACATTGAAAATCATAGTTTCTGGTAGTTTATTTATTTATTTATTTATTTATTTATTTATTTATTTATTTTTATGTAGTTTCTGGTAGATTTAATTTGGGTACCAAGACCATATCCTTGGATCAGTTTCACAGAAAGACGTAAGAAGGCTGATATGTGGGAGTGAACGAATTTCCTGCTTGGCGATGGTTCTCATGGAAGAGAGCATCCCTGGGTGTACATAAAAGTTTTGCAAAGTGCCTGTTGTGCCAGGGTTAGTGGAGATTGCTAGAGAAGAGTACAAGAGCTCCATCTATTTCTGTGACCATAATGATTTGTACTTTTGGCCAGGCATGGGATCTTGCTTCATTAAATTCTCTCTTTTTGATTCTATTTGCTTAGTTCTTTGACTGTGTCATTTTTTTTCTTAATTTATGTACCTGCTTAACTCTTACCTATGATCTAAAAACAACAACAACAAAACTCCTGCTCTACTACCTCCACAAGCTACCGTACTCCCTCGTTCTAATCTCACCATCAAAGTTCTTGCCTGCCCTATAGCACTAGAATTCATTGCTGAAGAGGTAGCTGTTTTCTTCCCATCATTTCATTATTGGAACAATCCATACACAAAAACTTTCTCCCTATTGTAAGTATTGAGAAGACATCTTCTGTATCCCTCATATCACTCAGCTTTCCTCAGCAGAGTAAAAGTAAGAAACTCCGACATCTAGTGAGCAGAAGTAAGACATTAATAGATTGATGTTCACCTTAGCTTCTCACTTTGCAGGGGCAGGGGTAGAGCAGAAGTGTTGGTATGGAGTCAGTGTTTGCTCCACATATTCACTGTCCTCACTAAAATGATCCCAAGATCTAAACTTAAAACTGAGCAAGGAATAGGCTAGGAGTATTCATCCTGATATTTAAAAATCTCCATGCAATGACCTTGAACTACATTAAAATCTAGCACACTGTGCTCTTTAAAGAATATTGTGTTTAAGTAAACAAACTATTGTTTAAACAAACTATTATCGGAGTAGAAGACATCCAGTGCTTTCCTTGTATTTTGCCGTAAATACCTTTATTTAAGGTATTTGTCCTTATAATGTTCCACTTCTAAACTGGTTTCTTAGACATAATCCCCATGTCTTCTGAACTATAGTATTGTAAATTCTTTCTCATTTTTATCAGATTTACTGCTGTTATTCTGTAGTGTAATCACATAACTCATCTTTCCCAGTAGATTGCAAGCTTCCTTTGTTTTTGTTTTTTAGTTTATTTGTTGCAAGCTTCTTGAATATAGAGACTACAATTTGTTCACTTTTATCGTTAGAAATGCCTAACTTACTGCTTTCCATGTGATAAAAATTCACAACTCGCTAATTAATTGCTAACTAAGGCAATGAGGCTTTAATGTTTGAGAGTTCATGGGAACCTGTAGTCATGGCAGACAGAGATGAGGGTCAGTAAATGCTTTGAGAAATGCTGCCTGTCTTTAGACTAGGCTGTTTAAGCTTTGGTGAGTCATCTCTCATCTCATTTTTCCTGACCCAGTCCTTCTGCTAATATATAAACAAATGTTATCAATCTCAGGATCCTCAAGCTGGGCTATCATCTACAGGTGAAGTGAAACTATGTTAAAAGAAAAAAAAAGACTTAAGTGAACTATACCATGTTGTCATGTTAACCTATTTTTCACATTCAGGGATAAACAGGTTTGGTCAGGTCAGGTCTGTTCTGGTCAGAAAAAATCCTGCTAGTATAAGTTTGCTACCTTCTTCACTCTGCACTTCCTCTCAGCATTTTCTCTCCATTCCCCTGGTGTTTTGATTCCATACATTGACCTTGTGTGTCTCCCATTGTTGTGACTGTCTAGGGTTATGCTTCACGGGCATTCTGGTCCACTTTAAAGTACTGTACTGTTGTCACCTCTTTAAATCATTCTTGTCTGGAGAATGTTTTCATTTCAAGATATAACATGCTGTATCTATCCCAAAGAGTCTTTTCCTCATGCGACACTTATAAAAATAGTAGAAAAGGTTAATAAAAAAGAAAAATATATTTAAAACACACTAGAATTGGTATAGTAATTTTAGAGGGGTAGAAATTATGTAGGTAGGATTTTTGAATGTAAAAAAGCAGAGGATAAGACTAAGGGGAAGCCACAGCCCTTGGCCAGCAGGGGAAACATAAATAGGAGACATGAAGTGATCTATTTCCTGAGTGGTGGAGCTTGGAGCAAGAGAGGGACCAAAGCAGCAAGAAGTGTGATTAGTGTAGGTGCCAAAGTGTTAGTAGTCAGACATGTTGGTCACTGATCACTTCTACTGCTCCAAGTGTTATGAGTAGTAACTGGACTGATTGCCTGCTAGAGGCAGTATACAGTCCAGGATCTTTGATGACAGAGCAGATCTCCAGGCACTGGTGATGTTTTGTGGGAAATTAACAGACGCCCACACCATTAATATTGAGTTTAATCTGTTCTTTCCCTTTCTGTCTCTCTCTGAATACATTATAGAATGCAAGGCAAAGGGGGAGGGTGGACCTCTGAACCATCTTCCCAAGAAGGCAGCCTGATCCAAAGGTGTAAGTAAATAGATGTGCAAGGTATCTCAGCTACAAAAGTGGTGACAAAATCAAGGCTTACCATAATTCGTGAAAGAATGCAACACACTGCCATAAATGAAATAGAGTATAGCCAAGGAAAAAGTCAGATGGATACTAGATACTACATTTTGGCAGGGATCAGGGATAATATTTCATCTAAAAAAGGGGGGGGAGGTCAGGTTCAAGAAAATAGAACTAATTAGAGAGCTTGTACAAAAAAATAAAATTTATAAAAAAAATAAAAATTAAGTAGTCAGTAGATGTCATGATATAAAAAATGGGCACAGCAGACAAGAAAATTAATAATATGGAAGATCTTGCTGAGTAATTTTTCAAGAAAATTTCACATAAAGTTAAAGTGTAAAAATAAGAGCATCAAGAACTATAAAGGAACCATTATCATTAGGCTAGTAATATGGGCTATTACATTTAGAAAAAATAAAAATCTAGAAATTTTACATGTGTATCTTATATATAGGTATACATATTATATATTATAATAATGTAGAGGGAGATTCTTTACTATCTTGTTATTTAAATATATAATTATATAGATTTTATATTTGTGATATAGTTAAATAACAAAGTAGGAAAATATCTCTAGACCAAGAACTAGAGAAAGAAGATTACTCAGGCTTTTGGACCACCATTTTCCACTAGAGAAAATGCTTGCTAATTTTAGGAGAAGTAGCAGAGAGTTTGAGAAGTGTTTTTGATATTCATGGGAGGCTATATGATCAAAACATTAACAGTTGGCATGTAAAGTTCATCATGGGTAGAATTCCAGGTAAAATCCCAATACATTAAATTATTCATAAACCAAATATCAACATAATCTAAGGTTCTAAAATCATACATAATATGTTTTCTGTCATAATAAAATTAAGCTGGAAATCAACATCAAAGATAATTAGATGTATTTAGAAAATAAGGCATATACATTGAAGTGTCCACAATGTCAGTGATAACTAAGAATGAATACCAGAAAGCATTTTAAGCTGAATGATAATAAAATATTATGTATTGGAATTTGTGGGATACCGTTAAATCAATGATCAAGAGAAGTTTTATAGAATCAAATGCATATATTTTTAAGATTTCCCCCTTCCCAGCTTCATTGAGATATAATTGACGTATAACATTATGTAAGTTTAAGATGTACAGTGTTTTGATTTGCTATACTTAATATACTGCAAAATGATTACTGCCATAGAGTTAGCTAGCATCTTCATCACATCACATAAATTACCATTTCTTTTTTCTTAGAGATCTATTTATTTTAGAGAGAGAGAGAAAGTGTGAGCAGAGGGAGGAACAGAGGGAGAGGAAGATAAGCAGAGTCCTGCAGAGTGGAGCCTGAGGTGGGGCTTGATCTCAGGACCCTGAGATCATGACCTGAGCTGAAATCAAGAGTTGCAGATTTAACTGATTGAACCACTCAGGCACCCATACCATTTCTTTTACGTGGTAAGAACATTTAAGATCTACTTTCTTAGCAACTTTAAAGTATATAATACATATTGTTAAATATAAAGTATTAGGTATAATCATCATGTTGTGTGTTAGCTTCCAAAAACATACTCATCTTGTAACTGAAAGTTTGTACCCTTTGATCAACACCTTCCCATTTCCCCCACCTCTCTGCCTCTAGTAACTATAATTTGGCTTTATTAGATTCCACATGTAATGATAGTGATCTATCTTTGTCTGATTTATTTCACTTAGTGTAGTACCCTTGAGGTTCATCCATATTGTTCCAAAAGATTGTATTTCCTCTTTCTCATGGCTGAATAATATTTCATTATGGATATATATATATCTATATCTATCTATCTATCTATCTATCTATCTATCTATCTATATCCTACATCTTCTTTACTTTATCTGTTGATGGACATTTAGGTTTTTTCCATATGTGAGTAATGTTATATGAACATTAATGCAACAGAAATGTTGCAGTGAACATAAGAATGCAGAGATCTCTTCAACATCATTAATTAATTTCTTTTGGATATATATCCAGAAGTGGGATTGTTGGATCATATATAGTAGTTCTATTTTTAACTTTTAGAGGAGCCTCCCTACTAGAAGGGATATCTAACTGTGGTTTGGATTTGCATTTCCCTGATGATTAGTGAAGTTGAACAGTATTATTATATAAGCTAAAAAAATAAGATAAATTCTATAGCTCATCTACTGCTCATCTACTGGAATTAGAAATGAGTTTAACAAGGTTGCTGGATACAAGGCTAATATACAAAATATAATTGTATTTCTACATACTGAGCAACACAGATAATAAAGTTAATAGCATACCAGTTTTAACAACATTAAAAAATAATAAATGGCTGAAAAGTAGTCTAACAAAAATATGCAAGGCTCTACCCAGAGAACTGTAAGACACTAGTAAGAAAAATTAGAGACCATAAGTGAATACAGAGAACACCCTTGGGGATCCCTGGGTGTCTCAGCAGTTTAGCACCTGCCTTCAGCCCAAGGTGTGATCCTGGAGTCCCGGGATCAAGTCCCACATCAGGCTCCCTGCATGGAGCCTGCTTCTCCCTCTCTCTGTGTCTCTGCCCTCAACCCCCACCGTGTCTTTCATGAATAAATAAATAATACCTTAAAAAAAAAAAGAGAACACCATTTTTCATGTACCAGAAATTGTTTATATTGTGAAAATATCAAATTACCCCCCAAATTAATCTCAATAAATTTTCATAGATTTTGAAGAGAAATTGAGAGTTTGGTTCTAATATATATATATATTATAATATATATATAAATTCAAATAGCCAAGAAGTGCCAGAATAATCCTCAAAATGAAGGATGATTTGAGAGGGCTTAAATATAGCTAACTATAATACTGAAATAATTAAGGCGAGTATGATTTAGTATAAGTATAAACATATATTCTAATGAAACAGAAAGGAGAGCTTAGAGCTTAGAGCTTTCATGAATGGTACAATGAAAGTGTACCATTCATTTTTTTTTTATTTAATTTTTTAAAGATTTTATTTATTTGAGAGAGCATGAGTGGGAGGAAGGGTAGAGGAAAAGGGACAAGAAGATTCCCTGCTTAGTGGGGAGTCTGACACAGGACTCAATCCCAGGATCCTGAGATCATGACCTGAGCCGAAGTCAGATGCTTAACCACCTGAACCACCTAGGCACTCATGTGTGATTCATTTAATACAGACACTCATTTAATAATAGAAGTGGCACTATAGAGGAATGCGGAATGGAAAGTCATTTCAATAAATGGTACAGAGTTAGTTGGATATTTATATAGAAACAAAATGTAAACTTGACAGCTATCTCATCCCATATGCACCAGTCAGGGTGTAAGATATCAAGTATTGAAGAAAAAACACAATATAGATATAGAGGAATATCTTTGTAACCTTGGGGCAGAATACAAAGTAAAAGGATTCAAAGATCAGAAATATAAATGAAAAGATTAACTTTTTGGCCTATAGTGACATTAAGAATATCTATTTATGAAACACTAAATAAGTAGGATTCAAGTTGTACTGTGGGAAAAGATATTGGAAGCACAAAACCTGAAAAAATTATATATATACATAGACATAATTCCAAAAGCTATTAAGAAAATAAAGAAAATATATATACTGCTAATAGAAAATGGCAAGAGACTTGAATTACCTACTTTATAAAAGAGAATATTAAAATGGTAAGTGAACATGTGAATGGTAATAGTAATGAACATATGAAATGATGCTCAAATTCATAAGTAATAAAGGAAATGCAATGAAAACCATAGTAAGATATCATTAAGTACCCTCTACAATGTTTAAAACTAAAAATAATATATATATATATGTGTATATATATATATATATATATATATATATATATATATATATACACACTTGTGCTTTCTCTGTTTGTTTCTGTTCAGATTAAGATGTATACATGAAAATTTTCAGGACATTTGGTTTTGATTTTGGTTTGTCTGTATTTCTCTAGAATGGGAACAACTTCCAGAGGTTTAACATCACATCGCATCAGAATCTCTTGTTCTATTTAGTTACTGATGTTAAAGGTAATAGCGAGAGATATGTCCTATTTTCTGAGGGAGAAGATTTCTATTTTTAATATTTATATTCACTAACAAAAACAGTTAGCTTTTGTTTTTTTTTGTTTGTTTGTTTGTTTTTAATTTTTTATTTATTTATGATAGTCACAGAGAGAGAGAGAGAGAGAGGCAGAGACATAGGCAGAGGGAGAAGCAGGCTTCACGCACCGGGAGCCCGACGTGGGATTCAATCCCGGGTCTCCAGGATCGCGCCCCGGGCCAAAGGCAGGCGCTAAACCACTGCGCCACCCAGGGATCCCAGCAGTTAGCTTTTGAAGAAGAAGTATTCTATAGTCCAGATGGAACATGGTATTAACATTTTACTTTTGATAACTGTTTTAGAAAAATAATATGGTAAGAGTTGATATGGTAGAATTTGCCATCACTGCTAATCAGTTCTAAACACTTTGAAATTGATAGCACCATAGTAGTAATTGATCAAGTAATCAGTTAACTTAGTCCTCTAAACCCCTCAATCCTTTTTCCAATTAAAATGGTTAGAGATTTTTCCCCATTATTACTATTTTTTCCATTGCTAATGAAATGTAGATATTTGTTTTCGTCATGTAGTTATTACCTATATCTATCCAGATGATGCATGCATGAAAGGAAATCATTTGTTATTGTAGCCTAACTTTGGAGGTCCAAATTTTTTTATACAGAGCTACATGGAGAAAACTTGTGTTGTTCGCATTTTTGATTTGCCAGAGAATTCACAAAATTATATATGAAATCAATTTAATTTCTACCTTGTGCGATAAATGTCACAACCAACCAGAATACCTGATTTCGTTATCAGCCCACTTTGCCTTTGGGTTTAAAACTGACTTCCTTTACCTGTTACTCATCATTTATTAAATAACATCAGTAACTTCCAAATATACTTACTATGTACCAGTCACCTCACTCTCAGCCCTCCATTGAGTTATTTATCTGAATTTATGATTATCTTTTTGTTTTGTTTGGTTACAAAAGTGTACAAGTTGAATGAACTAATTTAGAAGTGGGAATGATTGGTCCTCGCTATCCTAAATTGTGAAATTTTATAGAGACTTGGATTGGCAAGTTTTACACAATTTGAGTGTTAGACATCATAAACAAAAGCCCTTTACTTGTTTATATATTTATAATAAGATATACTAATGTATATCTTGATTTACTAGACTTTAGAGGTGAGATCTGTGGTTAACTTTGCATAATCCCAAAAGATTGAGCTGAATAGTAGAGATTTTGGCCACTTTCTGAATATCTATACCAGCCACTTTCAGCCCTGATATCCTGACATTTGTCATTATGAGTTCTGAGACATGTTGTTAGTAACAGAATTAAAGCACTAAAACTTGTCAAAACTTACAGCAAAATGAAGGTCATTCATATACCCTGATTTATGATGATATGTTCACTAACTTGCCCTTGAATTTTTTGGAGGGTGGGAATCATGTAACAGATATAAGCCCAGAACTGCACTGCTTTAGAAGGGAATAAAAGAGGATTGAAAATGGAAGGATAATGCAGAGGAAACAATTTGAATGAATAACAAATATATGCCTGTTTGGTATTATATGTACTCAAAGCTCATGTCTTCCCACTTTTTCTTTTCTTTTCCTTCCAGAGTATAGCTAAGTGCACATTAATGTCTGACCTGTTGTCTAACTTGCATTTTATATAATTTATGTAACTCAGTCATAGATGTAAGTAATTAGAATAAGAACAGTGCAAACAGCAATTGTTAACCATATTTACAAAAATTTCTTAACTTGAAACATGAAAATAATCTTAACTTTTACTTTGTCTGTTACACAAAAAGCAAATGATTTATTCCTAAAATCTAGACAAGAGCTATCTTGGAACATGGTGACTGCAGTTCCAAAGAATTATGGTGAAATAATATTAATTTTTTCAATCAAGATCCTTGTATTTTGTTAGCAATATCTCACCACATTAACATATTAGCAGTATCCCATTGCATTGTATTAATATTCATATCATATCAGAATTTATTGTTGCTTATACAGTGTTAAAGTCATATCGCATTAGTGACTTTCATATCAGATTAGCAAAAGTGGATCCTAATAAGACTTTCATATTCAATTACTAAGGTAACAGTTTTGTCTTTCCAAGTCACTTTTAACTCCAGCCCAGAGTGCAAATTGATGAATGTGGTAATAAAGCAATCTTTCTAGCTGAAGATGGATGGCACCTGGGGCCGATGGGGCTGTGAAAAGAGGACTTGAATAAAGGAATGGAGTCACAAGTGGCTGGAAAAAAGTCCCACCTTTTGCCTATGTGGCAGTACTTCTGAAGTGATGTCTTCATAAACTTAAGCTAGAAATAAAACCTAAGCCTTAGTTATTTACACCTCATCCCCACCATCCTATTCCAGTCCAATGATTTGGGCCACTGAAGAGAGAAAGAGAGGTAGGGAGAGAGAGTGAGGGGAGAGAGAGCACAAGAGAGGCAGGGAGAGAAGCAGAAATGAAAACTGTTCATGAAAGTGATAAGTGGTTTCTATTCCTTAGTATGTTATCTCAGAAATTATTTGAATTTAGAGGACTTTTACCTGGCATTTGGATGAGTAGGGGAGATGATCTTGTTGGGACATACAAATGATTTCAGAGAATCTTCAAAGAGTGCTATGTAATTATTCAAATTAGTAGATTAAACTTAATCTTGATACTTGCTGCAGGATTTAGAAGAGATAGAAGCTATGAACATAGACATATATTGATTTGATCTTATTGATGACCTGGACTGGACTATGGTATTTTCACCTTTTAATCCCAGCACGCATCTCAGCATCCGCTATATCATATGCATTCCATGTGTACTCTTTGAGAAATGGAAAAATCAGTAGAGTTTGTGTGGGAACTGTGAGCCAGAACCAGAGGACAAAGCAGTCATGAATATCACTTGATGGGAAAGGCTGGTATTTCTCCATCAGTTAAGAAAACTTTTATAGCTACATACATAAATGTGTGTGTATGTGCATATGTTTGTGATACATATATAGGTATATAATTGTTTTATATGTCCCTTCTTAGTCATTCGACCTCCAGTGTATTGGACAAACTTCCTAAAATCTCTCCTACATTACCTCTTTTAAACTACAATAGTCTTCTTTCATGGAGTCTAAAGCCCTTCTTTCTTTCTTCAGTTTCTTCTCTCAGTATATTAATTTACTTAATTTTTTTCTAGTTTAAAGGGGAAGAAAACTCATCTTCTTTGACTTGATACTTCCCTTTCATTATCATCTTCCTATTTCTTTTTAAGCCATGTGTTTAAAGATCTAGATATTTATGGTCTCTATGTCATTGGTCTCAGCCTACTAGCTTGTATTCCAAACACTTCATTAAATGTTTCCTCTTGAGATCAACAGTGTTCCCCAAAGTGCTAAACAAAGGGACATTTTTTCAGTGTGTAAGTTCTGACCTTTTAGTCCATTTGACACTTGTTCAAACACAACCTCCTTATTTGATCTTTGATCTCTTAGGCTGTGTGGCACCATTTTATGGTGGCCTTCTGCCTTTTTTCAGTTTGTTTTCCTTCAGCTTTGAGGCTACATCTCCAAATTCTCTTTTTCTCTACAGCCAACCTAACTGGTTGGGCACCATTCCTTTAGTTTAATGATATCAAACTTTAGTGTACATGAAAATCACCCAGTAGTTTTATTAAACCCCAGATTGCTGGGCAATTTGAACTAGTATCCCAAGATCCATTCTTGTTTACTTTTTTCCTAACATTGTACCTTCCTCTTTTATTCAGTCCTCAAGATATCTTATTGATTTTAACTTATAAGTGAGGAAATCTCCTTTCTCCTAGTCTCTTAGACCTCTGCTTGTCTGAATTAAGCAATAGTATCCTATTACAATGTCTTCTTACATCTAGGAAGACAGTGATTAAAATTCGTGTGTGTGTGTGTGTGTGTGTGTGTTTTAAATCACAAATCTTTTGATGATTCCCTTTTTTTCCTAAATTTATTCTCAGTCTGTTTAAAAGAAAATACTAGAGAATAGGTAACTTAATGTGATATCTCACAAAGAATTGGTTATTTGATTTTCCAGGACAACAGAAGAATTTAGCTGTATTATCTACTGCTAGGAATTACTCTGGGTTTCTTAGGGAGAGGATAGAAATAGTAAAGTGATACAGAGAAGAACACTGTAATTTTAAAATGTAATTATTACTTTCTGGATAAATTTATATGCTAGATAGTTTATATACATAGAGGTAGATCCACATTTTGTAAGGCCTGAAGCTTACACAGATTGGGGAGCCTGCTTTGAGAAAGTAGATGGAACATTACAGATATAAAATTTCTAGGGCTTCTCCCAGGGTCATGGAGAAAATGAGGGATCCTGAAGCATTAGCTTTATGATCTTCACAGCAGATCTGTCTCTGTAGATACATTTTCACCCTACCCTCTAAAAAATACTGTGGCTATTAGTCCCAGATTACATATTAGGAAATTGAGGTTTACAAAGATTAAATAACTTTAAGGATTTCACTGTGAGAAGAGGTAGAATTGAGGTTAAAATGAAGGTATGTCTAACTCCAGAATCTGTTCTTAATCCCTTCACTTTACCATCCCCACTGTGAGATAAAATTAACCCATCCTTCTTGTAAATACTTACTGATAATGACAGTCTCCTTCTCTCAAAAGCAAGTAATTCTCAATTATAACATTGAATTTTGAATTTTTACTCAGAGCCTTAAAATGTTCTTCACACTGGCAAAAGATGCCAACTATAAATCTTGCTCTTCACCTATATAACATAATCTGCTCTTCCAGGGTGGGCTAATCCTATACTCCAAGCAAAGTTACCTTATATTGTGCTCCATATCCAAGAGTTATCCCTATCTTCCTGGCAGGATCAAGACATGATCCAATGTCCAAACAAAACCTCTTCTTTATACATTATTAAACTCTCCTTCATATCTTTATGGCTCACAAGTCATGATTTTCTTTTTATCATTGTCTTCTAAGGGTATGTTGGTCTAGATACTCATTCCTTTTGCAAGGTGACAGTAGCTATACTTTGACCAGTTCAGAGCTTCACCTATAGTTGTATAATAAGCACCCTGAGGGTAGCAGCTACTTCCTTCTTCTGTTCTTGGTGTTGTCATGCAGACTTGGCCAGGAGGAACCATAAATTAGTACTCAGAAGGGCCATGCTGGTTAGATCGGTTTACCTCTTGCTATTAGGGACCATTATACATTTACATTTTCCTTAGAAAATTATAATTAAAAAATATTGTCAAAGCCTTCAAGTCACTAAAGGACCCAGAGTAGGGGTTCATTTTATTTTAAAATAAAAGTAAATTTGTTTGCCTATTCAGTTGTGAAATTCATGAATCCATTTGATTGAGCAGCTTTTTTATAACTTATTGTTATCTTTTCTGGAATATGTCTCCCACCTGCTGGGCACTTTTTCTTTGGTGGAAAAATAAGAAAATAAAATTGAGTCTGAGATAGAGGGTTAATCATTTCACCTTTATGATAGCTGAAATCTCTCAGAGATTTCCTTTATTTTCTGCCTTAATACACTAGTTCCCTCCTCTTCTCACATGGATCTGATCCTGTTGCTTTTGGTGAAGCAGGTGAAGCAGATCTGGTGATCTGGTCATATGGCATCAAAGTCCCCCCTAGTGCAAAACACGATGGAGATTTAGAGACTTTGTCTTTAGGGCCCAACCAAGATACCAGAATCTTTCATAACATTATCTTCTTCCTTTTTAATTTCTTTGCAGAACACTTTCTGAAAATTGAAATCCTTTATCTTAGAGCCAGAGATCTTAGCTTCAACTTAGTTGCCCTTTAAATATGAATAAGAACTGGTGTTGAACGCTACCTATCTTATATTTGCCTGGTCTATTTGACTTCATAATATTTTGTGGTGCTGTTCTTGAAAGCCAGCTTTCTTCTCTTATTCTCAGTGAATAATTTCCTTTGCAGCCTAATGGAATTTATTCCCCTCCCTGCCCCCATCTTCTTGGTTAGATTGAAGTTATAGAGGTTATCAGAATTACAATTTGGATTCATTTCATGTATTTTGGTTAGAAAAGCATTATTTGAATTATCAGCTGTTGTTTCAAAAAATAGGAGTTTATATTATAGTTTCACTTCCCTGTAGTATTTAATCAAGGACTCCTTTTGTCAGTCAGTCAGTTTATTTGCATTTATGTTACACTGTTCAGGCAGGGATGTGTGATTGTGTAACACACAAACACAGATTCTCTCCTCCTGTGCTTCCTATCCTCCTGTCAATGGGCCCCAAAATGGTAAAAATGCCAGAGCAGAGCTGGAAATGAATAAGCACCCATGTGTCTACTTTAAAAATTAACAATATCAAACACTGAAAGACATTCATTGAATGTGAGCTGTGATTAGCACCAATACCCACTATTATGAAAATTTACTTGTACAATGTGATATTTTGAAGCTACATTATTAGCCTGAATTTGCATACCTATATAACCAATTAAAGAGTGTTGATTGGTGTGCTTACTGTTTAGGAGGATTCAAAGAAGTTCTGCCACAGAATTTCCACACAAGCATGCATGAAATATTAACTGTCTGCTATGAACTGCATTGTGTACTCGATTCCCCACCACCACCATTTATATGTTGAAGCCATAAGTCCTCATTTATATGTTGAAGTCTTAAGCCCTTCATGTGACTCCTGGAGATAGGGCCTTTAAGGAGGTGATTTAGGTTAGGTGAGGTCAGAGGATAGAATTAGTTGACTTAAAAGTAAGAGATACCAAAGCTCTCACTCTCTCTGTCCAGGATACAGCATGAAAGCAGCCATCTATCTATAAGCCAGGAAGATTGCTCTCACCAGAACCTGACCATGCTAGCACCCTTATCTCCAATCTCCAGCCTGCAAAATGGTGAGAAAATTAATTTTTGTTGTTTAAGCCACCCAGTCTATAGTTTTTTGTTATGGCAACTTGAACAGATTAATATGCCATCAATATATAGAAAAAATTATAATATTTTCCAGGAAAGTACTATATACCAGGAAGACAGAATAAAAAATTAGAACTGAATGTGGCCTGAGCAGTCTATAATCTCAAAGATGGGTGGGATGTTATCTTGGAGTTAGAAGGTGGATAGAATTTGGCTAGGTAGAGATAAAATCCTTGAAAAAAGCAAAAGGGTGGAAAAGTGTAAGATTTATGTGACGACAATTATGAAATCGATATACTTAGACAAAAATGTTTGTTTAGAGAAATAAGATACAAAGACATAAACGGTAATAAAGGACCTTGAATGACTAACCAGAGGCCATAGTCCCCATTTGATATCTTGGTGATTAAAAAAGAAACTGGAGAAAAAAAAAAAAAAAGAAAAGGAAAGAGTGGACACTTGACTACCCTTAGAGGTAGGCAGCCTGTACCTCACCAACGAGACTAATTGTTGTTACCCCCCTGGAATTATGACAGTAAAGGGACTTGAGATTTTACCCAAGTTTTGCAGGTGAGCTTTCAAGCAGTGCCTCCTACAGGAAGTGCTAGGAAGAGGATTGACACAGACATTAATCTGGGAAGAAAATCTGTGTTGCCTCCAGACATTGTTATAGGAATTGGAGACACCTGGCTTGATATTTGTTCTCTTCTTTGTCCTGTGTTTTATGTTCTGAGACTTGTCTGGCGGTGGAGGGAATAGATGTGAGGAATGACATGCATGTTCCGTTGTTTTCACACAGGAAAACAGTTTTAATCTCACTGGAACATGTAGGTACAGAATGTAATAATGGAAAGAACATCAGATTTGAAGCCAGAAGAACCAGTGGGTGGAGGTTGGATTAGCTACACAGCAGCTCTCTGATCTTGGGCTGGTTTTTTAACCTCTCTGAGTTCAGGTTTCCTCATCTGAAAAGATACCTCATCAGGTTATCATGATTACATAAGCTAACATAAATTAACGAAGTATAATAATGATTACATGATAAATATTTCACAAATGTAAGGGATTTGAAAAAATTCCTCTGCATCTCGCCTCCACTTTGATTTACGTGGTGGTGACAGACCTCCATTTTATGGAGTAGGCTGGATTTATTATGGAATATCTTTCCCACAAAAAGATAGCTCATCCAAAAGCATCCTCCCAAATGATTAAGTAAATTTTGTTATCAACATGAAATGATTTTCGGACATTAAAATGAAAATCTAAATTATTAATAATGAAGATGATAATACATATCTGTTATTTTGAATAATGTAAATTCCCCCAAAATGTCAAGTACTGTGATTTAATTATTTTTAATAGCATGGTTTCTTCTGAGGATATAAATATGTTAAAATCAATAGTAGCACACATAAATACGTTGTTACTATTAACATCCATTTTTAGAAATGTCGATGATCCCTGATAGTCCTGCTGTCTTTTTATGAAAAGCATCTCCATGAGGTAAAGTTCCCAGGCCTAGCCTTCCAGCTTTGTGACTATTCCCCCATGTCCCACTTTGTAAATGTTCATTTGCTTGTAATGGCAATTTATGTCACTGTGCATTATACGGATGGCCTAATTCAAGGCCAGTCATCCAGTGGAGATGTCTTCACTTCGAGGGAAGTTGGTTAATGTTTGGAACCAGGATGTTTTATTGTACCATATCATTGAACTGTATTTTCTACAATGTCTTTTTACTGACTGCACCTAAAAACATTTCATTATGTTCAATCATATACACTCATTCTCATTAGAAGGCTATCATTTCCCCTGTAGTTATACCTGTCCAATGCCAGTGATGCTTCAGGTTTCTTATACTGAAGTAAGAGAAGTGTTGGTTTTTAAATGAAAATCCTTATTACTCATTAGGTGTCCAGTGGTTTAAATACATGAAATGTGCTATCCTTCATTGAAAGAGACAGTGCCCCTGGTCAGGGCCTAAAAGAGGCAGAAGTACAGTGTGTAAGCTATGGGATTTTTTAGGAGATCCAACAGGCCTCTCCTGGATCTCACCCAACAAGTCTCTTCAATCCCACCTGCATCTCTTTCTTACTGGGAGAATTGATTCTTGGCATGCCTTGGAAATATATTACTGATTTTGTTGATTGATTCATTCTTTTATTTTTATAAAAATCTTGGAGCAAAATTCACACTTTATGGTTTCTCTCTGGTTCTGCAAATTCAAAAATAAATTACTTAGTGTCATTAACATTAAAGAGAATGATCCATACTGGGGATACAGTGTACAAATGATTACAATATAAGATTCTAGAGCCTTCTAAGCTATACAAAGTGCTATGAGAGCACAAGGAAATGCCAGAGACTTCACTGCGAAAGTAACAGATGCACTTGAGAAGGTTAGCAAAGGTGGCCAACTTGACAAGAAAAGCACTGATGACAGTCATATGAATAGCATGTGAAAAGGAGGTGTGAGAGATCCTGACATGTTCAAATAAGAGTGAATAGGTATAAATGGATTTAGCAGCTCTGTGAAAGAGAATTTAAAGGCTATGTGGTAGGTCAGTGTGGGGTGGGATCAAAAATGGGGTGAGACTCTGGGATGGAGAATGAGTCAGAATTGGATTGAAGTTTATATTATGACTGTTGTTCAGTAATGATAATAACAGTTGCTGTATTTTTGGAGCAATGACATTTTATAAATATCAAAGTTTTCTGCATCAAAATGGCATCATTAAAGTGACTGTCTTGATGTGTAATGTATCTACTGCATACATCCTGAGCCTCTGTTTTCCCTCCTTCTTTTTATCAAGCTGTAGAAAGCATTGAGTTAATTGTTCCAGTCAAAACTGATGATGTGGCATTACTGTCATCAACTCAAAATCATCTGGAAGAATGATTCCTTCTAATACCAGTTTCCTGTCCTGAAAGAACAGCTTGAGATTAAATACTGAAACACCCAAATCAAACTTTCTGTTAAATTTCCTCCAAAATGTATTAGGCTTATGTCTCAGATCTACATAGCATAGACTAATTTATCCATTTAATTACTGAGGGATAAAGTTTGCATGAAATTTACCAAGGATTCGCCAAGAAGTTACTTCCTTAAAAATACAGATTTTCTGGGTACATGCTTGAGATTATTCTAGGTCCAAATCAGTTTACTTGGAAATTTTTTTTTTCATTCTAGAATTCTTGTGATCACTTACTATTGCTTTTATTTTACGGTCTGTATCATACTTTTATTTTTAATTTTTATTGTTTTTATGTATTGAAGTTAGCACAGTAGTATCTTATGAGGGAATCACAGATGCTCCTCTAGATTCTACCTAGGTTCATAAGAAGTAGACTGTCTTATTTGATTTTCAGATTCTCCATCCAGTAGAATATTACTCTTTGCTTTCCCTGCTTTTCTACTAGTAGTGCAGAGAGAAATTTATCATGCTTTTCCAGAAATTTTGCAAATTCTTACCATACATATTTTAAAATTCCAATTTTATACATTGTATCTTTTTTCCTGTTGTTACTTTTCACCTTGTCTTCTTTAGATGTTTATTTTTATTTTATTGTTCCTAAATGCAATACTTATTTTATCATGTATTTTATAGCCTACCTAATATTTATTTGGTAATGAAATGTGATAAGTACGATCATAGAGAATGCAGTTCCTCACAGTACACTAAGCATAAGCAAATAAGATACTGTGCCTCTCCATTTTTTAGTTGAGGCATTGAGGCATCGATGAGGTAACCTGATGGGGAGGATGCTGCCTAACCAGAATTGAAGCTGAGTTCTAGCAGGGAACAGATGGGCATATGCTTATAAGCTGCTAACTTGTCCACAAAGCCCTTTGTTCTATGTATGAGCAGTGCTGCATAATCTAATAAATAGTATCAATAATGATGACAGGAGAAGAAAATTATAACCAATCATGGAAAAAATGCTACCTGTGTTCAGCAAAATCAGGACAGAGAATGGGGCTTGCCATCCACCAGAGAATGCTGGGAGTTAAACAATTAAAGGCTGCTTCTCTAGAGACTAGAGGCCGTGTCTCCTTCCACATTGCTAATGAAGGATAATTCATTTTACCTCGCCCCCACCTTTAGAAATCAAAGTTCAAGCGTCCGTATCAGACGCATTTGAAAGGCGAGGTCTTCTCTCCCCTTGCAATACTGTGTCTCCTCTTCAGGGAGCATTCTCCTGTTTTATTAATTATTGTGCTTCGATGACATTATTATTCATGGACTAGCATCTCAAAATACTTGACTTACCACTGGGTCTGGAACTAATACTAATAAGTACAAGGCTGAGTACTGGGTGGAGTTGTTGTTTTTTTTTTTTTTCCCTCTCTTCTTTTTCTCTTCTATACACAAAGGGAGGGGTTAGTTTTATTCACAATTAGCTGCCTTACAGTTCTAAACAGAATTTAGCCTTTTGACTCATTAGGAACAGTGCCATGGAGAAATGCACCTCTAGGGCATTTCTAGGAAATGGAAAAAAAAGTCAATTTCAAATTTCCATGGACCACCAAAAGAAAAGACAAAAATAAAGACTTGTCTTATTTGCTATGATTTTAATACAACTTACAATAATATTTATTTTGGAGAGCAGAGAGTTTTTGTTCACTCATATGGAGTCAGTGATTGCAAACATGGCACTGTGTTGGTAAAAAGGATGTTGATATTTGAGGTAAGTTTATAATATAATGAGATTGATTGTTTTAAGCAAATATAGTAGAATATATTCATTCAAAGAACACAAGTCCTCTTCAAAGTAGCCAACATGAAAATCTGTTTTTCAATTAAGAGTAGATTCCCGGGATCCCTGGGTGGCGCAGCGATTTAGCGCCTGCCTTTGGCCCAGGGTGCGATCCTGGAGACCCAGGATCGAATCCCACGTCGGGCTTCTGGTGCATGGAGCCTGCTTCTCCCTCTGCCTATGTCTCTGCCTCTCTCTCTCTCTCTCTCTCTGTGACTATCATTAAAAAAAAAAAAAAAAAAAAAGAGTAGATTCCCAATTTTCAGCTGTTAACAACAAATAAATAATCCTTTCAGGAAATAGGTTTTGTTTCATAACAGAAAATCTGTCATTTGGTTACCTGTTCTGTGACAATAAAAACAAAGTCTGTTTTTAGTTGTTGTTGTTGTTGTTGTTCTGCTATCCAGATTACAATTACTTTGACTCATATTAGTTGGCCCAAGGCCATATAGTGGCAGACTCACCTTCAGTATAACTTCATATTAAAGTGGAGGAAGGGTGAAAGAGGTAGGACCAAGGAGCTTCCTTTTGCTTCTTTTCTTCTTATCAAGAAATTAAAGACCCTCCCACATTTATTCTTTTACATTCTTACAAGGAGTGGGGTCTCACATCTCTCTTAGGTGCAAAGAGATTGGAAGACGAGGTATATGACTTTTTATTCCAAAATGAGAGAGGTGAGCAAGGGAGAAGGGCCCGGAGATTGGAAATGGTGCTGACCAAAGAAAAGTGTCTACTTAAGCATAGAGTTATTTCAAAAAGGTTTCACTTTTTTCAAGTTGTTCTTTGTTAACTGACTTCATTTTCAGAAACAGACTTTCCTTGTAGTGGACATCATCTCTGCCTTTGTTTAGCATTGTTTAGCAGCTAGCCTAATGCTTCTGAATATATTTATTGAATGAATTAATTCATGAGTCAGTAAATTAACCAACACCGTTTCTCCACTAGTACCTATAGGTGTATTGTATGTGACTTTCAAGCAAAGAGGAATAGATGATGGGCATATAAAAAAACTGGTAGCTGAAAATGTTAAACAGAGGGAACACTTTTCCTTTTTAGTGGATGAGGTGGTACAAACTGTCATGGAAGGGAGATCAGAGATAGACTGAATAAACCATGCAAACTAATCCAGTTCATGCCCTCCCTGTGTCCCCACAAACTAAGGACATATGCTCCTCACAGTTACCAGGGGCTGCAGCTGGAATCAGAGGCCTGATCCTGTATCCTATTGATCTGTCCCTTGATCACTTTTTTTATTGCTTCCTGAAAGCCCCTTCATACTATTTTGTCTCTAGGTCTGAATACTGGCAGTTTCAGCTGAGAGGAAAGTTTCCTATAAAACTTTAATTAGTTTTTCATTAATTCCTTTTTTTTTAATAAAGATTTTTTTCTTGTTCCTTTCACCTAATACTTATAAGCTACATGTCAATCTCCAAAACGGTACCTCCATCACTGAAATTGCTTGAGCTGCCTGTGAGTTTATTGAAACTCCTGACTTTCAGGAGTTCTCAGTGATTTAATTTTTTAGAAGACTGGGGTTGCCTTTGTATTTCATATCTGGGAAACACCTTGGCTGGAGTCCCTTCTTCCTATGGCTTAATCGAACATCTGCAGAATGATTGAGGGAAGACATTGATCATGAGTAAAGGAAGGAGTATGACTCAAATTCTTCTGAAACAGTAATTTCACCACGAGCAATTTAAAAACTAGGTATCCTAGGTAGACTAAGTCACGGCTGGCCCTGGATTTGTGGTTATTTTCTGCCCTTCAGTTTGCACTTCCTCTAATCCCATGTTATCCCCCACCTCACCTGTTTTCTCAGGTCCACCAGTGTTTCCTCTCCCCATTGTCCAAACAAATTATTTAAATTACTGCTGCATGTTATACATTTAGAACTGTCATAATCATTATTGGGGTTAATCAGTTGAGTGATACTATGAATAGGACGACTATGATTACTTCCTTTTAATTGAGTTAGAATAAACTGGGATACGATGAGGTTAAATGGGATCAAGCCAGCAGTGGAGTCAAGACTGACACCCAGGTTTTCTCAATCCTAAATAATGATTTTTCCTACATATGCTAAGCCACAGAGAATCCAAGAAATCTAATGTACTTATTATATGAAAACAGAGTGCCCCCCACCTAAAAATTGCATTAAATCTAGTGTATCGGGTTCAGTCCCAGTTTGAGCATAAGCTCTATCTGTCCTCTGCAGGGATTTGACTTTTCTAGGCATGTCTGGTAAACCGGCCAAACAGATTCAAGAAGACATTTTGGGGCTTCCTAAACTCTAAGGAGTCTTCTAGAAAATATGGTTTCTTAAGGCGGTTTGCTTACAAGAAAGTCGAAACCCTTTTTTTTTTTTTTTCTTTTAAACCACTAGGGGGATATAAAATTGTCACAATAAATACTGAAGAAAATCATTCAGTAGGTCCAGCATAAATTCATGATTAGAAACTTTTAGAAAAGTATTCTTAGATGGAAATTTCCTTAAGTTTGTTTTTAAAAAAAAAAGTTTACCTGTAAAAACTCCAATCATCTTAAATGAGGAAACCTTGTAAATCTTTACTTTAGAATAAGGAAGAATAGGGATCCCTGGGTGGCGCAGCGGTTTGGTGCCTGCCTTTGGCCCAGGGCGCGATCCTGGAGACCCGGGATCGAATCCCATGTCAGGCTCCCGGTGCATGGAGCCTGCTTCTCCCTCTGCCTGTGTCTCTGCCTCTCTCTCTCTCTGTAACTATCATAAATAAATAAAAAATTAAAAAAAAAAATAAAATAAAAATAGAATAAGGAAGAATATAAAAATAGCATCTATCATTACTTTGATATTTTATGGGGATACTAGCCAGCACAATAAGACAAGAAACAAAAAACCCCTAGATTTTAAAAAGGTGGAAATAATACTCTCATTTTTTATATCATATAATTGTCTAAATAGAAAACACAACAGCATAGCAAATTAAAAATCCTATGTATTTGGTAAAATGGCTATATATGAGGTCAATATGTAAAAAATATTAGCATCATAAAATGAGTTGAGGAGAGAAGCCTTTATCCTATACCAAATAATTTTTATAAGATTTAAAGAGATATGTCCACGATAAGAAGGTAGTTCATGACTGGAACATAGCAGTGTTTCCTTCTCCTGGTGAGATTTTAGTATTGCCCTCTGGTGAAGTCTTTCCTTCTGGAGATGAAATCTTTGTCAGGGAGAAGAGTCTGGGGGTAGAAATTGTTTTGCAATAGCTTCTCTTTTTCTTCTCGTGTTAGGGTCACAGTTTTTGGATCCTTCCTAAGCAGTTTGATGGGTTTTTAGGAGAAGAAGCCAGCAAAAGTGTGGGGCCACTATGATGGTATAGTCCCCAGGAGTTTCTGTCATGCTAGTTCACACTCAGGCTCCAATGATTCACCCAAATTTCTCCTTAAGTGTCTTCCAGCTAATGACATCTGGCCATTTTTACTCTAGGTGAGGAAATCCTCAGATTTTATATTTCTCTAGATTGTAAGATGGTAGTTTTTCCTGTCGCCTCAGTTCTCTGAGGAGTCTGAGAAAGTTCTAATACTCAGTTTGTCCAGCTTTTTCTCATTTTAAGAATAGAAATGATGGCTCCCAGGAGCTTTAAATGTTGAATCAGAAACTGAAAATCTGGGCAGCCCGGGTGGCTCAGCAGTTTAGTGCCGCCTTCAGCCCAGGGTGTGATCCTGGAGACCTGGGATCGAGGCCCATGTCGGGCTCCCAGCATGGAGCCTGCTTCTCCCTCTGCCTGTGTCTCTGCCTCTCTCCCTCTCTCTCATGAATAAATAAAATCTTAAAAAAAAAAGCTCAAAATCTGAACATATATTTCATAATTATACATATGTGATTTTTCCTTTTTATTATTAGTATGTGGTTTAAACTTAGCTTCATTGTGCTTAGAGTATGTTGAAATTTGCCTTTGTTAGAGTGCTTGATTTTTTTTTGGTAAAATTTCCATATATGCAGGTTAAAATTAATTACTCTCTAGCTGTAAGGTAAAATGTCATATATATGTCATATATATAATATATATATGTCATATATACATAAATGTTGTATAATGACACTTCACCTCAACAACTAGAAATAATTTTACATCCATACACACATGTACATATATATGTGTACATGCACAAATGTATATGTACCTGCATTTATGACATATATGCGTATATGAATATTTATGTAGATAAATAAAATCTACTTTAGACTAAGCCTATTAAAATCTGTATACTTAGTGATTTTATTTCTTATTTAATCCAGGAGTTACACACATTTTAGACATTCATGCTCATTATCACTTAGGCTTTCTTTTATGTCTCTGTGCTACATTCTGAAAAACTTCTCCAAGTCTTTACTGCATTTCATGACTTTACACTAATTCTTTCTTCATCTGTATTTAATATGCTATTAAATCAGTCTGTTAAATATATCATTTTACTTATCACATATAATGTTTTTAGAAATTATATTTGCTTTTTTTTTGCTTTATCATTCCTTAGAGTATTCTTCTTTACTGAAAATATTTTCAAGCTTATAATTTATATGTTTGAACATAATAATTTTAATTGTTTTATAATTCCTTGAATAAAAATTTAATATATGAAGCCTTTGCAATTTTTTTGTTATGTACAAGTCAGATGTAAACCCATTTTTACAATAGAAGCAAAGGAGATTAAACACTTAGAATGAAATTAGTGAAAATGCACAATTGATACAAGGAATAAAGTTCTAAAATACAAAAGGAGACTTGAACAAATGGAAAAACATGCCTTGTTTTAGGATAGGATGACTCAGCATTATAAAGATGTCAGTTCTTTCCAATTAATTTACAAAATTCAATGCAATTTCAATTAAAAATACCAATAAGCCATCTTATGGAAAAACTGATACTAGTTTTTATTGTAGAAACAGATATACAAGAATAGCTAGGAAAGCACTGAAAACTATGAGGGGTATATTAGTTTCTTATAACTATTATTAAAAAAATTACCTAAAACTGGATGGCTTAGAACAATAGAAATTTATTATTTCACAGTTCTGGAGGCCAGAAGAATAAAATCAGTGAACTAACAGAACTGTACTCATCAGGATGTTTCAAGAGAAAATCAGATTCTTGACTCCTATCATCTGTTGGCTGTCAAAATTCTTTGGCTTTTGGTAGCATCTCCCTCTGGTTTTTCTTCATATTACCTTCTCCTCTGTGTCTGCCTTACAAATCCCTCTGTTGCTTTCTTATAAAAATACTGTAATATCATTTAGGCCACTCAGATAACCCAGTGTAAGCTCCTCCCCTCAATATCTTTAATTTAATTGCATTTTTTCACACGTAAGGTAGTATTCACAGGTTCTGAGGGTTAGGATGGGGTCATATCTTTTTGGGGGGCCACCATTCGGCTAACTACAAGGTTTGAATAGCCTTTTTGGACAGTTAAACATATTATTAAGCTTCTAATTAAATCACATGATGCTGGTACATAAATAGACATACAGACCAGTAAATAAAATGAAAAGTTTAATAGAAGACCCAACTGCATATGGAGATGTATTGTGTGACAAAAATGTCACTTCAAATCATTCAGATAAAGGGAACTTTCTAATAACAATGCTGGGACAATTGAGTAGCCAATTGGAAAAAGTTAAATTTAGGTGCCAATCTTATACTTTCTGTGAAGTTAAGTTCCAAGTTGATTGGAAATCTAATGTATCAAAGGAAAGCATTAAAGTAGCATCATAAAATGTGAGTACATTCCTTTTTAATTGTGTTCAGGGAAATGCTTTCTATAACTGGAAATCAAAGAAAATAAAAAGTTGATAAACTTGAATTTATAAAACAAAACTATGAATGACAAGAGATACCATCAGCAAGTAAAAAAATCAGATTAAAAAGTCTTTTTTATAGCAGTTACTCTTAGAAGTGAAGTTACCTCTATTTTATATATCTCCAAATAAATAAATTTAACCAGAATATGGTGTTAGTGCTGGGCTTCAAGTAAAGGCAGTATAAACTACAATTGGATACTATAAGGATAAAGGCATGATGTACTGTACATAAAGGTAGGTATTTAGTCACTAACTGTGTTTCTCTTGGGAATACAGATTAACAGTCATGGCACTAATGGGTACAGTAGAATTGAACAAATAAATATATCAAAGATAATAAGAATTAGTTTAGAGAAAGAAGTTATAGGGATCCCTGGGTGGCACAGCGGTTTGGCGCCTGCCTTTGGCCCAGGGCGCGATCCTGGAGACCCGGGATCGAATCCCACATCGGGCTCCCTGCATGGAGCCCGCTTCTCCCTCTGCCTGTGTCTCTGCCTCTCTCTCTCTCTCTCTCTCTGTGACTATCATGAATAAATAAATAAAATCTTTGAAAAAAAAAAAAAGAGAAGTTATAAAGAAGGAACAAAGAGGCTAAAGGTAATCCTGTGACACTGGATTAGAATCCAAGGTATAAGCATGAATGCATAGTTATAGATACAGAGACAGATACCAGTATAGATATAGACATAGATACACATGTATATTTATTTCTATCAATATAGATATATTTATGTAGATAGATATGCATATAAATACAGATATATCTGTGTATACAGATACAGATATATCTGCCTGTGGGGTGTCCTTGTGTATGTATGCATGTGTGTATACAGAGAGAGAGAGAGAGAAAGAGAGAGAGCAATGTGTACATATGCATGCAGTTTAGTATACACTTTTTTTTTTTTTTTACACCATTTGTCTCCTGACAAGGCTTAGAGTCAATTATACTCTTATAGCAATGAACATACCTAGCATACATCTTGCTTGCGAAACACCAGTCTCTAATAAAAAGCAACGAGTTCTCTTCGGAGAAGTGATTGATTCTAGCTCTTGGGTAGAGCAATACAAGGTGAGCCTGGAGTATCTTGTAGTACTGAAAGTAAGGAAGTTCTTAAGAAAGAATAGGCACTTGTTTAAACAATATAGGAACCAGTCTGGAGGAGGTGCTGATGGCCAAAGCTGGAACAATTTGAACAACAAATAAGAACTGACTTTTAACCTGTAGAATAAAATAATAGTAATGAATCTATTTTGATACAGATAATTAAATAAGCAGGAGAAAAGAGATCATTCCTTCTTATAAAATTCCTGTTATTCTGTTAATCCCATTAATTAAATTTTTCTGTTAGTAAATGTAGAAGACAAATCAGCATTAAGTAAATAGCAGAGCAATGGGTGTTTGCAGACAAGCTCCCTTGATGGATGCTCATATTAGTGCGTGAGAGCTTGAGGAGAAATATATATACTTCTTGTATATTCTCAAAGCACTTGTATATTCTCAAAGTATCTACCCTTAAATATTTATTAACTAGAAAGGAAAAGTTTGTATCTTTATAATGCAGAAACTCAGGAGAAATCAAGTGATTGAAGTTAATGTCACCAAAAATAAGACAAAATGCTATCATGAACCCCTTGGTTGATGAACTGAGAAGAACACAGTATCATTTCAGTGGTTTTCTTGCAAAAAATGCTTAACTTCAGTCTAAACATGAGAAAACGTTAGACCTGAATTTAGGGATATCCTACACAACAAGTGACAGATATTCTTCAATGTCAATAACATGAAAGAAAAGGAAATACTGAAGAAATGTTATAGACTAGAGGTGACCAATAAGAAATAACTTTTAAATGCAAAGAACACAAATATGAACCTGAAAAAATTATAAAATTTGAATGAGGGGTATAGTTTTACTAACAGTATAGTGCCAGTGTTAATTCCTGGTTTTGATACTTCTATATTTACACAGGGTATTAACATTAGAGAAAGCGGGATGGAGTATATCCAAGTGCTGTTTTATTTTATTGCAACTTTTCTATGAATCTAAAGTCATTTGAAAATGAAAAGAAAAGAAACTAATTATTTTCACCTCTGGCACCTCTGGGTCATATTTTTTTGATTTATAAGCTTCTCCCTTTTCTTTTTCTACCTCTTCAGAATATTTTTCCTACTAACTTGTCATTTACAGTGCTTTGTTTTAATTATAAGAGTTAAATGCTTACAAAAATCTAAAACACAAAATGAATGAAATAAAATTAGAAAATCTTCCAAAAATTCCCAGTGCTCCTATCTAGAAGTAGAATTGTCTTTTGAAATATTTCTTTATTCTGCTTATGAACCATTTATTCTAGAGCATATCAAATATGTCTTAATAAATTTTTATTGTTAACTTGAAATATGTGATTAACTAGCTTTGGCAGTATGCAGTATTTATGAATGATTTAGGTAGAAAGAATCTTAGCACACATAAAGTTATTAGTTCCACTTAAATGTATGATTATTAAGATTTAATTTATTTCCTCCTGCTTCCTTTGGGACATTTCTCCTAGGAATGGAAAGCACAGGAATAGGGTTCCAGTTCTACAATTCATTTGCCATGTCATCTTGCTCAACTGCTATAGTTCTCAATTTATCTGCCAATATAACGGGTAAATTCTTACCTGTCTTTCTTTCAACTCTAAAATGTTATAATGCCACAATGAATCTTTAACAATATAATTTCAATTAATAGGAAAGATGGGTGGAGGACATACTCTTCAGGAGGCTCATTAATAAGTCTCTGATACTGTATTTCTGGCTAATTTATGTTTATCCTTTATATTTAATTTCTTAATATAGCTTCTAATTTCCAAGCATAGCAGAGGTGATTAAAATGGACTCTAGAACCAAGTATCTGTGTTCAAGTGAGACTCTGGGACTTCCTACCTATGTGAACATGAGCAAGCTTCTTAACCCTCTTAGCTTAATTTCCTTGCAGGAAGATAGTCATCACTTCTCCTGTAGTGGCTTCATGAGGATCAAATGAGTCATAGTTGATAAAGACTTAGACCACATGGTGTTCTGGTATCTCATATAAGTATTGAGCAAGGTTTGTTAACTAAAACACATGGATTCATTTAGCTATAATGGTTCATATGATAATGTAAGAATGCCATTCATTTTTACTCTTAGAAAAGAAAAACAGCAACAATGGAGAAGTCAGAGTACCTTAAATCAGGATTTGCTTAAAACTGTTACTTTTAGGAAATTAGTAAAGTTTCTAGACAATTATAGAAACACAAGAAGAGTTAACATAGCTTCCCCAAAGAACAGACTCCACCCAGATATGAGGAAATGGCACAATCATGAAGATTTCATTTGTATGTATGTATGAATGTGTATGCATATGTGTATATATACACATTTTTTTTTCCATTGCACTGATGTTCTGGTCACAGACTGTCAGTGGCCATTTGTGAACTGGCAGCTCTTTTCAGCTCTTCATTCTCCATTGTCATTGTTATTGGCATTGTTATAATTTATATTCATCTGATTATCAGAGTGTGTCGAGGCCGACATGTCCAAGAGAGCTGGGCTGAGCACAAGAGCTGCTTTTGGAGTGAGATAAACAAACAACAAACAAAAAGACTTTTCGATTCAGCAGTTCCCTGAAGTGTGTGATTCATATATGAGTCATTCTCGTGAAGTGGATAAAATTCCCATTTACAAAGTCAGAAATGAAAATAAAGTTGTTTTTAATTTAGGAGACCGAAGAGTGGGATGAAATATCTAGCTCAAGAGGCTCCTTCTGAAAATGGATTTCTAGCAGGAAAATCTCACCCCACTAAGCATAGAGATGCAAATTTTGCCTTCTATAAGCTAATCAAGACTTTTTCTATTTTGGAAAGAAAACAAAGGAAAACCAGTCTAATCCTGAGTAAACCTGGCTTTTTCCTTACTTATTGGGTCTCACAGGAAAAGCAGATTGCAATGTTTAACTCTCTAATATATGCAATAAAAGATTTCAGCGATACTGTCAAGCTGACTACTTAGCCATTCAACTCCTTTCATATTATACACATTGCTATGCACTGTCGCTTGAGATTACTTTGTGCAAGAAAGCTTTGTTAGGACAGAGTAATTTGATGAATGTCAAAGCCAAATGTATATAGAGAGATATAGATATAAGGGATGGGACCAATCTGATTTCTATTTGACTCCCACACAAATCACATTTCCAACACATTTCAATGAATCACCGTTAGATGCCAGGTTGGCAGACATGACACATTCTGGACATGGTTAGAAAGATAGATTTGGGATGTTTCAAACATGGCCCTGTGAAGGGCATTTTTTTTTTTTTTTTTTGCAAAAACATCAGAGGGTACAATACTGTATTATGTCTACAGTATATTTTAACCAAAAGATTTAAATGAAAATCAAACTATATCTAATGGTTCCATGTAAGCTTTACTGTCTTTTTCTGATTCTTTGGAGAGAGGGGCCATTCTTCATAGTATCTTTTTCATATTTCTAGAAAATACGTTCAGCAAGTTTATTAAGAGGTGGTTTTTGCCACATGAGAGTATTTATGATTGTGTTGAGGAGCAACTGTAGGAGAAATCCTCTTCAGTTACACCATGTGGGGAAGAGCTCTTCAAGTACACACATTCTGCCTCGTAGCCTGCCTTGTATGCAAAAGAGGAGAAAGAAGCTTGCAAGTAGCATGACACTATTGGGCTGTTGAGATTGGCCAAATTACTGGTCTAGGTCTCTTTATCTCTAGTTTGCATCTCTTTGGATAGAAAGTGCCCCATCTTTACTATTGCAGGTATTATTCTGGAAGAGCTATGGGCAGATGAGATATAGTCACTATGATACTGAGATAGAATGTAAAGAGTCCTTGACTTAAGATTACTTATGGTTACCAATTTTCTCTTACTATGATCCCTAGATTTTGAGAATATAAACATAATAATACTTATATTCTTAAAATAAATATGTAAATTTATTTACATATACTTGAATAAGTGTTTGTGACATACCTAGATTGAATTTTATCTCAAGAATGAAATATGTTTAACTTTGTGATCTGATCTTCTTTACTGATTTAGATTATTTTTGTTTTATTGAATTTCCTAAGGATATTGTCAATTATCAAAGTATGAAAATTGTGTATAGGAACCTGACTATGAAAGCTGCATGGAGCTAATATGGAATGTTTTGTTTGGAAGGACTTTGGTGTCTTTTTTTTTTTTTTTTTTTCAGGTATTATTTATTTGCCAGGGAGAGAGAAAGAGAGAGTTTGAGTGGTGGAGAGGGGCAGAGGGAGAAACAGGCTCCCTGCTGAATAGGGAGACTAATGTTGGGCTCCATCCCAGGGACCCTGGGATCATGACCTGAGCCAAAGGCAGAAGTTTAACCAACTGAGCCACCCGGGTGCCCCAAGGACTGCGGTATCTTCTATACCAAATTCCTTATTTTATAAATGGAGAAAATGTTACAAAAGTGTTTCTTCCCTCAGTCACACAACTACTGAAGAAACTGACTAGACTAGGTTTCCACATACTTCTGCTGATTAATTTCACATTGCGTAAAATTGTTTTGAGTGAGAATGGTGTGTGTATGGTGTACAGGTTTAAAGCATGAATTCCTGACTAGGTTGCTGTTTCAAATCACAGTTACAGCAAGTTATATAAAGTGTCTATTCCTCAGCTTTCTCATCTGTAAAGTTGAAGTAATAATGCTACCTAATTTCTTAGGGTTGTTGTGAAGAAGTTTATATGGGTTAATATAGACAACATATATGTAAAGCATATAAAATAATATCTGACATTTATTTAGTGCTATAGAGTGTTAGTCTGCTATTATTACCCTCTAGTTGCTTAGAGCAATGGGAGGAGAAATAGTGAATAGTGAACCTCTTTGTTGAGAAGGTATATAGATAGAACCAACTTAATTTCTTCCGACTTCTGTCCCAACATGCTTCTCTCTCCACATGTGGCTTTACAACAACATGCTGTTTTCCTTATCCCCTTTATCTAGAATAGCTGCTTCCCCTCCTGTCTTGCCTCTTTACCTAGTTAACTCTTCCTCATTCTTCAAAACATAGTTTGAGTGCAACCCTTCTAGTAGCCTCTATTTGATTTATGTAGCTCTCTTACTCCTATGCTCATTTTAATCATATTTATGGATCATTCCATGTACCTATTTATTGGTTTTATTTAAATTCAAGTTAACATATAGTGTATTATTAATTTGGAGGTAGAATTTAGCGATTCATCAGTTGCATATAACAACTGGTGCTCATTCCATCAAGTGCCCTCCTTAATGCTCATCCCCCAGTTACCCCATCCCCCCCACCTCCCCTCCAGCAACCCTCAGTTTGTTTCCTACAATTTGGCAACTCTTATGCTTTGTCTACCTCTCTGTTTTTATCTTATTTTCTTTCCCTTCTCCTATGTTCATCTCTCTTGTTTCTTAAATTCCACATATGACTGAAATCATATGGTATTTGTCTCTCTCTGACTGACTTGTTTCGCTTAGCCTAATACCCTCTAGTTCCATCCATGTCATTGCAAATGACAATATTTCATTCTTTTTATGGCTGAGTAATATTCCATTGCATATATATACCATATCTTCTTAATTCGTTCATCTGTCAGTAGGCATCACAGCTCTTTCCATAGTTTGGTTATTGTGGACATTGTTGCTATAAACATTAGGGTGCATGTGCCCTTTCAAATCACTATTTTTGTATCCTTTGGATAAATACCTAGTGCTGCAATTGCTATGTCATAGGGTAGTTCTATTTTTAACCTTTTGAGGAACATCTATTCTATTATCCAGAGTGGCTGTATTGAAATAATCTGTTTACTTGTTTATATTTCTCTACCAAACTGAAATGCTTATGTTCAGTGTCATAGGAACTTTTATATCCCCGGTGCCTACCACACTACAAAGCAATATTAGATGACCAAAATATCTGTTGAAATAAACTGAATTGAACAAGGAAGCAGCACATTTTATTTTAGGGTCTAGGACAATGGAGGTAATGAAGAAAAATAATATGTTGAGAGACTGAAAGAAGGAAGCGTGAGGGACTGAAATAAACACTAAGGGAATAAGTGTATGATTAAGTTTGGTGCAGGAGGTATGACCCAACTCTGCAGCTTAAATATGCAGTGAAAATATAGACCTTTTGCATCACAGGTTAACATACACTAAATGGCAGTATAAACATAAATGAATGAACCAATCAATACATAAATGCATGAAAAGTATCATGAATAATGAGTCCATTTGAAAGAAGGTAAAGGAAGATTGGTCAATGTCTAGAAGTATCTGGTCAATGTCTAGAAGTATCTAAAGGTACTCAATACTGGGCAGCCCCGGTGGCTCAGTGGTTTAGCGCCACCTTCAGCCCAGGGTGTGATCCTGGAGACCCAGGATCAAGTCCCATGTCAGGCTCCCTGCATGGAGCCTGCTTCTCCCTCTGTCTGTGTCTCTGCCCCTCTCTCTCTCTCTGTCTCTTATGAATAAATAAATAAAATATTTTAAAAATAAATAAATAAAGGTACTCAATACAGAGATAAGAATATAAGAATATATGAATATATTTGTGGTGATGTAATGGAATGACCTGATTATAGGGAAACAGTTTTCATGACTGATATTTATTCAGTCATTCCATAAACTTGGATATATTGGACACTCTGTGCCAATTTCTGTTCTCTGTGCTGTGTACACTCATATCAACAGTTTAGAAAGGTTCTTAGTAAGGACTACCCTTAGAAAAGTCAAGGCCAGAAACACATGGGAAAGAATCTTTTATATATTGGCAAGACAGCCTAATCCTAAATCTTTCCTTTATCTGACCTTCCTGGTTATCTGTTCTAGATATTATTTTTATAAATGGATAAATGATCATCTGTTGGTACAATCCCATGGGGAAATAAAAGCATTAATAATTCAGATCACTACTATATCTCTGCTAATAGCAAGATATTATATATGTATATGTGTGTGTATATGTGTGTATATATGTGTGTGTATATATATGTATATATATACATATATATATAATAAGTTTATATCCACTGGTTGTTCAGATTTCATAAAAATATACAACAAATATAAATACAAATATTACTAACAAACTTTGAGCTCTGGGACCCTGCCTTCCACAGGGTGCAAGCCAGGATAGCATTAGCAAATCAGTAGATTAGGTTACTTAGAATCTTGAGCATATCATTTATGACCTGCTCTTGATTCACAATATCTTCTTTAGCCTCTTCTAACTTCATGGTATTATGCCTTTATTAACCCAATAATAACCGAAATATCTTGAAAATGAATTTCTTTGGCTTTTCTTGGCTCACCTACAATGGGTTTTGGCACAGAGTACATATTTACTTATAGATTGAATAGACTTTAAAGAGATGGTTCTGTGGAAAGAAATGTAGATAAAAGAGAGATGGAGGAGTTTTAAGGAAAGGGCTAGACACAAAGTTGTATAGATGAGGCACATTACTGAAGTACTCAGAAGCCAAGTGGGGTGGCTCTAGCTTTATCCACAAGAGATTACCAGTGAATTCCTTCCCACGGTTTCTCTTTTGGAATTCCTTTCAAGGATGTCCAGGATTGTGCCATTTGGCCACCATTAGTGCCATCTCTGCCCCAAGATCTTAGTTGGTGCCCATCCATTTTTTTTCCCCTATGTAGACTCAGACTTTGCTAATTTTCTGGCAGACTTCTCTATTAATACAGGCCAAAGAAAGCATAACCCTGAACACACGTGAAAAGGTAGGTAGAAGAAAGGGAAATCCCTACAATAATACCAGGGTTTGGGAACTGATACCCTAAGCCAGGGTAGTAGGTCAGCATGTCCCTATTATAGAAACATCTGGTGATCATAAAGGCAGCAAGCTGTAACATAGATATAACATAATACACCTGTGTGGTAGTATTTGCATTCTGTCAGTATTACTGAACTTTTCTGAGCATCTTTTTTTAGGAGGAGGAAAACCCAGCAATAATTTAGAAAACCAGGGTAATTATAAAGATAAAAATCAAATAAAATTTCGAAAGTACCTGGATAGTACTTGGCACTTTGTAGATTCTCAGATGCATTGATTCTTTCTCTCCTGCATCCCCTGTACCATGAGTCTTAAAAGGACATCATCAGGCAGGACTGTGCCAAGGTGAATAACTCAGAACCACCTGGTATGTGGGCTTGCTCCCGCCATGGTGGCTTGCTCCTTCCACTTTATGTTGCACTTGGTCCAGCCACCAAGGCTACTGGAGGCTTCAGGTTGAGGCCAGGATGAAAGTGGGAGAGAGGAACATCAGAGAAGCACTGACTGCATACTAAGTCATCAGAGATGAAGGAGCAAAATAAAATCCTGGGAGAGCAGGTGGGTTAGTGTAAGTTATACCTAGTCAATAAAATATAGTTTTGCTCTTGTTTTTCTTGAAGCCTATAGTCCATATTTCATTACCTTGTCATTCGCTTCAGTTTCATAACTAGGAGAAAGTGGTGGTTGGTTGCTCCGTCCAACAAATGGCAATTCCTTTCCTTCCCCGTCCCTTCTATGAAGTTTTCCTGGGTTGTGATTTCTTTCAGTCAGTAATTTTAGACATTAACGGAATTTAAGATTTGAGTTTGGGAAGCTAGGTAAACTGTGGACCAACTGATAAGACTTGGAAGTTAGTCTCAGTGACCTCCAGCATGTCACTGCTCCTTGCAGCTCAGGGATCCAGCCTCTGAGACTCTCTTGTACACACATATGAATAGGGTACAAGATGCAAAGATCTCCTAGAGGGTGAGTGTGGTTGCAGTTTATACTAGTCAATCGGGATGAATTTAGGCAATAGCCAGAATTATGGAAATTAATTCCCAAGGCAGTTAATAAATATAATCACGGCTTTCCAGCTCTCTGTATCCCATTCACTAGTTACCTTCAAGAGAAATGAGAATGAGCACTTTTTATAGCAGAAAGCCCTAGGGACTTAAATATTCTAGTTACAATGTTTATATTTCTATGTTCTTTAACTCTTGTTGCCAAATATTCCTTGTTCTATTCTGTCTCACAATTTGGTTTATTAAAATACTTTAAGATAATTAAAGATGCTCAGGACAACCTAACTCAGCCCCTCACTTTAGAAATGAGTAAACAGAGGAGAAGGGTCTTATTCAATGTCAAACCCTACTTGGTGACAGAACAAGGTCTGATTTTATCCCTACTTTGTAGCAATATTTTTTAATCTTTCCCTTGGGTCTTAGTGCTATTAGCCTAACATGGAAGCTCTCTGTAGAGAAAAGAGGCCAACTCTTCTCCTTTGGAGATGAGCCTTAGTGTGAAACTACCTTTGTAGTGTTATAGCAGATGCTTTGAGGATTGCTTTCGCTCCACCAACTATAAGACAAGTAAGTCGGATTTTCACAAATACAGGTCAGCAGCCTCCATCACTTCCACAACTTCTTTGCCCAGCCATGCCGCAGTTGGCAATATGGCCAGAAACATCTCAGCTTCTGGAACAAAGCTATTGCTCACTTAAATTCAAATGCTGGAGAGCAAGGATAAAGGAAGTTGGCTTTGGTGACACAGTTCAAAGGAGGGACTCCCCAGCAGCAGAGGTGGAACCAACATAGGTAAGTTCCTTGCCCCATTCCAGTTGAAACAACACTCCAACTCCTGAGAGCTTGTGGAGCATAGAGCTGCTGTAAGTTCCTGCTAAGCCTCTCTGTCTTTATACACACCTCTCCTGCCGCCACTTGAGTTTATCCTAGCTTCTCTTAAACTCACTGTTATTTCCTCTTCTACTCATTTATCAAGCAAGTAGTAACTAAGGGATATGTTTTTTATCTTCTGTTTTTTACATTGTGTTGACTTCCTGACTAGACTATAAGCTTACTGGAGCTAGAGATACTATTACTTATTTATTCTATTCATCTTAAGGTACCTTATACAAGAGTGTTAATAAATAAGTCTTAGCTAATGATCATTGCAACTATTTTGCATCTGATTTGAACACGCAGTACTTCTTTTGACATATCTTAGGCTACATATTATTTTCTTTGCATACAAAGAGGGACCAATTTTTTTTGTCTTAAATACCCAGTTCCTTTCTCCCTGCTGTATTATGGAAGATGAGAAAATTAAATTGAATTAGCTACTATATATTAAGTACTTAAAGTATGTCAGATAATATAATTAGAATAGTATCTACATTACCAACATCAACTTTAAGATGAACAGATTTATTGTGGTTTCACTGGTTTATTGGGAGGACTGAATGACATAATATCCTGTGAACAGTAAAACGTGATTGAGATATGGGTTGTAATGATGAGTCAGTTTATCAGAATAGCTGGATTTCACTTTGGAATGCTGAAAGACCTATGGGATAAGATACTTAAAAGAATAATTTTCAATGGGGGGAAATAAACTTCAGGAAGAAGTCAGGGGTACTAGGGATCAGACACAGATATTGGCCAGAGAGGAAGAGCAAAACCAGTGAAGGGTCCCAAAATGTATTTCAGATTGCTGGTAAGTGCTAACCACATTTCATTTCTGCCTAGAGCCACTCTTGTTCTTTCTCTAAAATTGTGAGCAATATGCCTTTTAATCTTACATATTTTTCTTGATCCAATCATTGTTTTCTTTTCAGTATACTTCTACTTATCCTGAGGGCTGCTGATTCAACAATAGGTTTAAATACTCAAGTTTAAATGATATATATTTTAACTTGTTTTTAAAGGAAAGCTTTGTAATTCCTACAAGAAATGAATCATTAATTCTGCTATGACATTATATATGAAATCTACCCAGGAGCTCCCAAATACTCTCCAATTCAGAGGAGTCTAAAGTTCAGCTAACCAAGCTGATGTAGTATTATATTTGCCCTTTAAAAAAGGTCAGAATATTGTTCAATTGGTGCCAACATCCATGAACTGAATGAAAGGGGGCCTGAGAAGATTGCATGTGGTTAAGAGTTTTCTGGAATTCATGAGGCTCCTTAGTCACTATAAAATAAAACTCCCTGGCAAGCCTTCTTGGGAGTAAATTCTGCAAGTATTTTGCCATTGGATATGGGCAATCAGTAGGAATGCTGTCATTGAGTTTGGATGGACCAAACCATTTTTCAGTTTTCAAAATTCATAGCTCATCATCACTCCGCCTGTATTATTATTATTATTTTAATTTTTATTATTATTTTTATACGGATCCAAGAAAGAAATGAAACGTGGGTTATATTCAAGCCCATCACAGAGCCAGAGTTAATACTCAGGATCTGAAAGGTGAAGTTTGGCATTAATGAGACAATTGTATGAATATTTACATTTTCTACCTTGCTAATTTTGGCAAGGCTAGCATATATCCTGCAACCCCAAAGTGGTCATCACTACCCTCTCCTCAACTGTAATGCCTTAGAATTTTATGCTGTAATATTTTTCTATGTCTTATTTTGCCTTTCTTTAACAGAATATTTTTAAACAACTAATGTATTTAGATAGCTTTTTAAAGTCAAATCATAGGACAAGATTCATAATGTGAAATGTTAAGATTGCTTTGTTTGCACTTCTCACATCCAACAGCAGCAGATTCCTCCCTTTTAGCGATACTTTCCTTAACTCACGTACTTCTAAATCGTCTGCTTATACTGCTGAATTTTGATGACATTTCTTGCTGTGATGATTGGCCCTCTGTGACTGGAGGTGGAGGATTCAGCACTCTTCCATGCTTCATGCTTGTACTTTCTCTTTCTTCCACCACTCAACATGGTCATAGCACTAGGCCAGATTTCTCCTCACTATGTACTTTATTCTCTAAGAATTGTTAATGATGGAGTCATGAATGCACTGTGAGCACATTCAGTGTTTTGTCATTGTAAGAGGTAGTTATCAGTTCTTTGGTAACTTCATCATTCTTAGGGAGGATTTTTCAACTCTCAGCCTGGAATCAATACACATCTCTTTTACCCTCATTCCGTAAGCTAGAATACAAGAACACAGCCATATCTAACTGGAAGGCTGGATGGTAGAATCTAGGACAACATACAGGAAAATTGGGAAAAAGGGATCTGTTGAAACGTTCAGCAGTTGTTATCATATCCTCTTCCTATTTGCTTTTCTTTGCTTGTTTTAGTTGTTTAGCTGGATTTGGAAGAGCACTCAAAATGCTTAAGTAATTTTTCCCCAGTTTAACACAGGAAGAAAGTTGAAATTCATGCAAAAAAAAAAATCTGAATCTTGCCTACCTGATTATGACTTCCCTTCAACTCTTTTCTAGTAGGGTATGAGTTTGTAGGCATTTTCCCCTCTAAATTAAGACCAGAGGAAAAAAAAAACAAGAGAGACCGGTATCAGAAGTGCAATTTATTAAGCAGGAATACTAACCCTGTTACTTTCAGGAGATTTCTTTTTTTTTTTTTTAAAGGTTTATTTATTTATTCATGATAGACACACACACAGAGAGAGAGAGAGAGAGAGAGAGGCAGAGACACAGGCAGAGGGAGAAACAGGCTCCATGCAGGGAGCCCGACATGGGACTTGATCCCGGGACTCCAGGATCGCGCCCCGGGCCAAAGGCAGGCACCAAACCACCGAGCCACCCAGGGATCCCCTCAGGAGATTTCTATTAGGCTTGACGAGGCACTTTGCCTCCTAAAGCCCATTTGATTGTTCTCACCACCATTTGATGAGTGAGCTTCATTGTCAAATTCAGAAAAGAAGATGGCTTCTATCCCATGGCTCTTACTAAGGAAAGCTTCCTCTCTCATAAAGTTAGAAAAAATTAACAAATTAATAAAAAAGGGAGAAAGATAGTTCTCAAGATAGCCCATCAACTACCCACCAACACAACACAGATAGAGACCTTACACACTGAAGGAACAGATAAGTAAGTGTAGACATGAGATCCATGTGCTATTATAGATATATTGAGGCCAACAACAAATTAAGCATAGTAATAATAGTGCTAGAAAAGAGATTTGAAATGAAATAGAATTGACCTCTATCTCTCTTATTACATAAAAAAAGAAAACATTAATTGTATGTCAGTATAATGGACTGTCTGATAGCCTCGTTACTATGCCTTACCACAACATCTTAAGAAATATATAACAAAAACAAGTGTATTTTTTGAGCCAGAAACCATGTATCAAGCAATATACAGCTTAACTCATTCAATGTGAGTTGAATCATAAGTCTTTGTGAAGGTTTTGTACTTTCTCATTTAGAAAAGATAAAGCCAAGGGGATCCCTGGGTGGAGCAGCGGTTTGGCGCCTGCCTTTGGCCCAGGGCGCGATCCTGGAGACCCGGGATCGAATCCCACGTCGGGCTTCTGGTGCATGGAGCCTGCTTCTCCCTCTGCCTGTGTCTCTGCCTCTCTCTCTCTCTCTCTGTGTGTGTGACTATCATAAATAATAAAATAAAAATAAAAAAAAAAAAGATAAAGCCAAGAATAGGAGAGGTTAAATAATCCTGGTATCACCTTTTGAGAGAGGCATGGACCAAGGCCCAGTAAAGGAGGAGACCAGGAATAAGTGACAAAGATAGCGGGGAGAATAGATCCTTAAGAAAGATGGCACGTTTAAGGAAGAAATGAAATGAGACTGGCGGGAAGAACTGAGCTAATTGTAGGTATTGGTGAAAGTCATTGATGGCTAAATGAAAAGTTGGTATTTGGAAACAACAATAATAACAAAACAGGGCTTGCAATGGGGAAAGATCTTCTTTAATCAGTGTTAAGGCAGACCTTGTGTTAAAGTCATGACCTTAGGTTTGGTCTGCACAGTGTTCCTCTCCCATGGTAAAGGGGAAAATGAAGTCAACTATATGGATGCTTGTTTATGCTTCCTCAGGATATAGACATTTCTCGGTACTTAAGTGCTAGGATTGCATTAAGAAGAGCCTGTGGTTCTGATGCTGGCAAACAAGCTTGCTGTGTCTCTTCAGCCTCCCGTCATTGAATTTTAATGGAGAAAAACATGTATATCAATAATTCACACTCTTTTTCTGGCCCAATTGTGCCTATGTTCATAACAAAATTTTCCAAGACCACTTCTTTTATCTGTGCTTTATCTCTTGAATCTTCTGCCCTCCTCACTGAATGTTCTGTTTTTGTTAAGAGTGACTGCTTTAAAAAATGCCCTTTTCGCAATGAAATCCACCCAACTAATTTTTTATTGCCCTCTGTCTTCCCATTTTCTTTCCTCTCTGGCACATAGTCTACCTGGTATCCATAATTGCCATTTTACCTTGCTGTCATTTAACCCACAGTTCATTATTTGCTCTTCTTTTAAATGCATCTGTGTTAATTTCCTCAGAATGTCCTCATTGCCAGCTGGCCTGTTCCCTGCAGATTTCCTGTGGCAAAATGTCACACCTAAGCGCCTGCACCTTTGGTGATTTCTCCCAGCATTTGTTTAGACCCTATCAATCATTATCTCACAATAAACAACAGCTTTGCAAATGGAGAGCAAGGCTCACCCAGTGATTGATGCTTCTGGATGCCTGTCTTTTCTTCTTGTGAGAATCACAAGGTCCCCCTCCCTTTATTTTGAGGGGTCTGGCTATACCTGAAGTGGTTTATGGGAAAACAAGACTAAACTGCCAATACCAAGGCCTCTCTTCTTTTTCTCTTACTGCATTTCCTTATCGGTTGTGACAATATGCCACAATTAATGATAGCAGAAATACCCATGTTTGATACCGCATGCATCACACTTAGGCGTGATGGATTAGCAATCAAGGAAATTAATTCTGCCATTACAAAGTAACATCTGAACTTTGAAGTTAGGCAATTGCATTGTATAAGGTTCAGTTATGAATTCAGCCATAAATATAACATTAGGCAAGCTTATTTAGGAGCAGAATAGTTTCAATATTGTTAGCCTTTTAGTTTTCCAAGCAGTGGTTTGCAATTCTTTTTACCAACCTCTATTTCAGAGGGATATAAGGATTATCAGATTTCAAGGTCAGAAAGACATTCAATTATGTTGTCTGTTTTTGACCAAGTAAATAATATTTCTGATATTAAGAAATGAGCCTACTTATGATCTTAGGTTCTTCAAAAAATCAGTCCTTCTGGAATGAGTAGTTTAGTTTTGACAGAAGGCTTTGGCCTTCTGTAACATGCTTATTGCAATGTACTTCTCTTGGTTTGAGAGCCCTTGGAATAACCAAAGGCAACCCCATTGCCTGTATTTCCTGTAGTATTTTACCCCACAGCTATTTACACACTTCTATGCCAGAAGTACAGCTTTGGAGCTCTCTTTCACTTGCTTCACAGACTCTGTTCACAAGTACATGTTCAGTTGGAGCCAATATACACCAACCCTGAGATTGCTCAGGCTGCCAGATCAAACTAAGTATAATAAAATACATTAAAAAAAAAGTCTAAACACTTTAACACATAAAACTCTTCTACCGAGTGCACTAATACATCATCAGGAGGCAATTTTATATTAACCCTTAGTTTTCATTGACCAACTCATATTTCTATGGCTGTTGTGGACATCAGACTCAACTATTAGTCCCACTGTTTATTTCATTTAAGCCATTCTGCATGGGGTCAATGTGGTAAATAGCCATTTCACAGCTGTCTGCTGACCTGGTTTGGTCCACAGGTGGATTGTAGATTTGAGTCTCTAGAGACTCAAATGAGACACAGAATGTTCCTGCATAGGATGGAGGAATCTTTTGTGAGAATATAGGGAAAAAAAAGAGGAGTCAGGAACAGTTTTCCTCATCATCCACAAAGTCACTTCACCACTACATCATCCACTGATCTCTAGTATCTTCACCTTGCTGTAAGGCACCACAATTCTGATGAAAATATCAAACAAGCAGAACTCTATGAAGTCTGCTAAATATCTCCTTCACTGATACCTTCAATATTTTGGAATTGATGTAGTGATATTCTGAATCGGAGATTCACCTAAAGCATGTGATAAAAAAGACTTGCTCAGTATATTCATGGTCTAAGTTCTGAGAAGAATGTCTGAAAAAGTTCAGAGAATCCTTTAGAAATGTTTTAGATACACCAATTTTCATTATATTGGCTTGATTTATTTATTTAGAAATGTTATTTATTCTTAAGATGGTTTCTCTAGAATCAACACTTGATAATACTATGTTAAATCTATTATTGAATGTGTCAGAAAGTCTGTATTTCTTTTAAAACTTCCTCATTATTACACTTCACAATTTAAACTGTTATTTCATCTAAATGGTTTAAATGAATGTGCTGCTTTCTAAATAATTTGAATTTTTGTTTATATAGTTTCATTCTATTCAGTTAAACACAGACTTATTGGCAGTTTCTGTACGCCAGTAACTGTGCTGGTTTCTAGGAATTAAGGACAACAGCAATTAGAGATTACTACTTTTGTCATGCCTAGTGGATTACAAAATGGATCCATGAATATTTAGCCCATGCTCACAATGGCTGTCACAGAGAACATGCTTATCAGTATCATATGAGTGAACTGAAGTCTAGAACCTAGTAGCCTCTACATTTTGCCCAGTGTACTCCAATCGAACTGCTATATTTTTCACTTTTTACATTTGTTTTGAGGGCCACAAAATCAAAATGGATGCCCTACATACAATAAATCATTTAACATGTATCAGACAAAGGAAGATCTATGTCACATGTCAAAAATTGAAGAGAGCTTTCCCGTAAATAAAATTTAAGCTCTCATATGACTAATTCCTTTTTAAGAACTACTTCCCTGACCCTTTTCCTGTGAATCTGATATTTAAAGAATACTTAAAAATGTGTTTCAAATGAGAGGCACCGTTTGCATTTCTTTCAGATACAAACTATTCCAGAAATTAGACATATGGATTCTTCTGTTGTGGGCCTCTAATTTTTGTGTTTGCCCATTTTTAGCTACTTGAAGTCCCACTGTACATTGAAAAACTATTATCAAATAAATAAGATTTGAAGACAAAAGTAAGGCGAAGAACTGAAAATATATCTTTTTTCTGATCGCTCAATCATGTGACCATGATTATACTGTCATGTTCTTCACAGTTATTTGATCAAGATGATGATGAAGAAGGAAGGAGCATGTTTCACTGCATTTACAAAATGCAATTTTTATTCCCTAGAGTGACGACAGCATGATTTATGTCCATGGAGTTAGGTGAAGTTCTGGATGTTAGTTTCAGATAGTGATATGCTTTCTTAAAAGCTCACATGGATTCACTCTCCACATAGAGTGTATCGTCCGGACCATGAGAGTCCTGCTGTGGTAATACCAATTGTGCAGTATTATTTATATTTTGAAAAACATATTCTTTTAAATTATTTTACTTCAACTTATAATAATTGCTTAAAGTAAGATGCTTTACAATTGCTTAAAATAAGACATAAGCTTAAAGTAATAGTTGAAGTTCTTCATTATGCCCTTTTTCCTCAAAAACAAAATTTAAATTCATTGTAAATATAGAGTGCAGTCATTAATTAATTAAATTAATCCCCCCCCCTTTTTTTTTTTAAAGATTTTTTATTTATTCATGAGAGACAGAGAGAGAGAGAGAGAGAGAGAGAGAGGCAGAGACACAGTCAGAGGGAGAAGCAGGCTCCATGGAGGGAGCCTGATGTGAGACTTGATCCCAGGACTCCACGATCACACCCTGGGCCAAAGGCAGGCACTAAACCACTGAGCTACCCAGGGATTCCCCAGTCCCCCCTTTTTTTCAAAACCCAAACCAGACACCATTTATACTAAGGGATATCACTAGAAGGAAGAATTAGGTGTCCATGAAGCATAAAGTTTATTGATCATTTTTTGTAATATGACATTGGTGGGGAAGAGTGAAGGGTTGTAAAGGTCAATTTACAATGACTCAGGATAATAGTAAGACAGAGAATGGTGACTAATGGAGAACCTTAAATCCTGGGAAATCCTTCACTTTCTCACCTTCCCCCCATGCCCATTTAATCTGTTTAGCTCACCTTTCTGTCTGAGGACCGCTCCAGAGTGTCCCTGCCTCCCTGTCTTCAGATTATAAACCTATTTCTTTTTCTTTTAGCTTTCTTTTCTTTTCTTTTCTTTTCTTTTCTTTTCTTTTCTTTTCTTTTTTTTTTTTTCCACTTTCAACTTGTCTGTCTCCTGTTCCTCACAACATGTTATCCAAGGGCAGGCCTGGAATCTTTATTAGATGGTGTCCAATCCCCTTTGACTAGAGTCTTAGACTCTTCAAGGAAACAGCTGACCAGCATGACAAAAACTTCTAGCAAGTCACAGGAGAGGTGAAGGTAGCATGATAGAACATACCTTTTCCTCCCCAAGTAATATAACATTAATCAATTTTTAAAAAATTACTCAGCATTCTCCTAATTATAGTATAGACAGCTGGTTAAGTATAGATTCTGGAATCACACTACTTGAGTTCAAATCTAGACCAAATCTTGAGATTCGAGTTCAAATCTCCACTTCCTAGCCATATGGCATTAGACAGATTAGTTAACTTCTCTGCCTCAGTTCCCCTAGCTGTAAAATGTAAGTGCCAGTAGTACTTTATAGGGACATTATAGGGATCAATTTCTCAAAGTATAAGGGACTTATAGCAATGCTTGATGTAAGTGCACAGTGCATATTGGGCTTACTGATATTGGCGTACAAATTAAGTATTTTAATCACAAACAATCCTAATGATAGATATTAAATTGCTTGCATGTGATAAAAAACTAGGAAGTGTTTGAGTCAGCCCTTGAACTCAGGCTGTCTTTAGAAACTGTAGTCTTTTCATGATAATTTTAATTTGAAGACAATGTTTTACTGTATATGAAAAAGGCCTAATGTTATACATAATAAACTGAGGTTATTTTGAAAATAGTCTTATGACCAAAAGATATGCAGGATATTCAGGAGCAGTTATCATCATGCCAATATACCTCTATTTACATTCTGCAGAGTTGTCTTTTTGTCTTTGTGAACATGAGTTGAATTCCTTTTTTTAAAGTGTAGGCATATGTCTTTTGTATCACCAACTAAGATGACCAAAACTGATGAATTGTGTGCAGAGATTACTCTTGTAGTAATCCTGTCTCATGTGAATATAAACTCATTTCTAGAAATAAACAGAAAAAAATTCTCTGACAACACAAATTGTCATAAAAACCACACTGTAAAAGGCAAGTACTTTTGCTCTTCTTTCAATACCTAACAACTTCAATTTAACATACTGCACTTGATTATCTGCTTATTCATAGCAAAGCATATTTTCAGTTTCAAATTAGGGAAGAGACAGAGGTTTTGTTTGAATCAGGCAGATTAGCATTTCTAAGAAATTATAGTTAAGAACAATAAAGTGTTATTTAAAACAGTCATACGAAGGATAAAGTGTATATTTTCAGATAGCATAGAAGTAATCACAATGGTGATTTATCAAGAAATGTTTAAATGATGTTTAGCGTTTTCTGTGATCAGACTACTTAGAAAGATCTCCATCATACTATGTTAAAATAAGCTTCGTTTTGACTTGCAAAACTAAGGTCTGGTTATCTGGAAAATACCCATCCCTTTATAATGCCAGATAAATTAAATGATAATTTAATATATTCTGTATAGAACACAGATGTTCTATGGTGATCGCTCAGCATATACATTTTCTTGTTAAACTGAATACTCATTCAAATAGAGATTGGAATTTCATAAAGAGGCTATTCACAAGAAACATTGGTCACTCTTGATAATATGCATCATAATTAGTTTTATAGATACTGCACTTAATGTTTAGAGTAGAGAAGGAACATACTAGAAATCTGGAGGCCTGCAGATATTGCATCCAGTACAGACAATAACTCCTGAAATTGTATTCCGTTCTTCTGCTTCCTTAGCTCATAATTGGGTTCTGATTGAGAAAGAAAAAAAAAAATCTCAGAAGATTCAGAGGTTCAAATCATATTAGCACTCAAAAGTTTGGATGTGTCTTCAAATCTCCTGGGCCTGAAAATGTTGGCTGGAAAAGCCATGAAAAACACGGTTTCCTCACAGCGTTTCTGGCAGTTCGACTCCTGCTCCTGGCTGGAAGTTCAAGTGCAGAGACGCATGAAATTGAACAATGATAATAATAAAAACTTTTCTGAAACCATTTTGAAGCTGCAAAAAGTGGGACTTTAGGTCTATCTAATCTGGGGAAATGGCTCAGGTACAATTTTATAGTCAAATGGGTTCATCTTCTTTGCTTCTTTCTCATTTGGTTCCCATTGCATGATAATTTTACCCCTTTATTAAGGAATTCAAACTTCAGCACCACTGAACTGATACCTGCTAATTATTTGGAGTCTGATTAGTTCATTTGTTGGCTAGCAAGACCCCTTTGTTCTGTCCTTTTTTTTTTTTTATGAGCAATAGGAATTTCAATTCAATGAATTCTGCTCTTCTCTCACATGTATGCTTGAAAATGCTGTGAGAGAACTGGTTAAAGGTATTGCAAGGTAAAGTACAATGAACTTGGAAGATTGTCTCCACATTTTATTACTTCCAGACCTCCTCCTTGTCTTATTAGTGGGGAACACAACGTTAGAACCTATACCCAAACACTCCCTGGGGCCATTGTCATTTCTGGAGAAAGAATCTCTATGTAAAAAAAGGTGGATACACTTCAGTGGTAAAATATTCATGTGACTCTTAAAATACTTTTCCTAACACATGAGTCTGTAAAAAGGAAAATGTATTTAGCCTTGTTTGTTCCCTTTTCAACCTGGTTTCTTTCTCACCTTCTTAAAAGGTCTAAGTATTATTCTATGATACAGAAAGTTCTCTTGGGCAACTAGTAAAGGTGAATGAATGAGTTGTTAAAAATCATCATCTTATGAAAGAGATATTTATGATACCTTAACATAAGATGTTAAATATTACCTATTTGCTACTATTTTCAACAAAGAAGGGGACCCTCTTAGAAGCCAATTCTAATATGCCAACCTAACCAAAAGATTGCCTGGAGACATCTTGGTGCACAGTCTCTCAGTTATACCTGAAACATGATTTAAATTGGTACCAGTGGGAAGTAATGAACAAAGACTATATTTGTTCATTTAAATATCTATGATTAAATCTAGGACTTACCAAAAGACCTAACATTATTTTCTGAAGTCAATATTTATTCATTCATTCGCAGGGCAATATGGTCAGGCTCTATGGAAGGTTCATTTGGGGTTTTTTTGAAGCTGCAAAATATTGAAAACCCTTTAATAATTTGTACATGGCATTTGTGTGGTCATATAAATACTGTGTTCATTTTTCCTTCCAGACATATTCATTTAGTCAAGGATTATTTTTATACAGATGGATTATGGTGATTAGAAGTTTCCAAAGGAGTTTGCATTCACAATAAATACTGATGATTTTAGCCTACTGAGAAGTTGTTTATAGCAGTTTGTTTTCTTAGCCCGAGTCCATAAGTCTAGCTTTAGAAGCAGCAGGGCCGATAAACCACAAAAGAACTATTTTATGGGTGATCCAGTAATTCAAATTATGAGAAAAAAAGAGAAAGTAAAGAATTTTAAGAAATGACCACTATTGACTGGTTCATATGGTGGGTGGCATTTGCCTTCATCTGTGGGATAATTGGACCAGGGGACTACAAATCCATAGCAATACAAGGCTTTCCTTACAAGAGAGTTAATGCACCATCAATCAGCTAGTAGGAATAGTTTTTGTGTTGCAGCCTAAGTATGTTTTCATTCAGCTCATTTGCACTTCAAAGCTGAAGTCGATAATTCAGGCCCAAGTAGGTGCAATTTGGACCATTTCCCTTTTGTAGCATATGAACACAAGCTGAGAAAATCTCTAAATTCATTTGCACGGGACATTACTGGCCAGAGTTGGCAAAGCAGAGAAGCGGCTAGTTTCCTATAGGTAAGTATTATTGCTATGAATAAATCCTTAGGAGTGGGGGTCTTCAGATAAACATGGTTTACTCTCTACTGGTGATCAGTGGTTTTATTACATAAAACATAGGGGTGCCCTCTGTTTTACAACAGATCTTGGGATCTTATCTTCAGCAAAACACTTGTGTGGTGAATTAACAAACCCAACCAATCATCTTCATGGATTAAGAAATGTTTGGTGAATGAGGAGGAAGAAAAATGTGATGGGAAAGGTGTGTTCTGTCTAGGTCTGCAAGAAGGTGGCTAGATTATTATCAGAAAGTACAAGAACCAGAAGGGTGGTGGGGAAAAGGCAGTTACAATTCTTTTTGTTCAAATAGCATTTAATAAAAACTCTCAATGACCATAGTAGTACCATACAGCATCTACAGAATGCTGTGTTTCTGGTACTTTGTTCTTCATTGTGTACTGAGATTGGGTATCCCAGTTTCACAGGGCAGTGCTGTGAAGTTGATCCCCCTATCATTTGTCCCATTCCTACTACAAGCAACACAATCACTGTGTTAGAGGATTTCACAAGCCATGTTTTATGGGCTGGAGTTCTGTGAAAGGTGATCCCATTTAAATGGCCCAATCCACTGAATGAGGGTTTTGGTTTGTTTGAATTATTTTTAAATGAACACTTATTGAGTGCTTCCTTTGTACCCAGAGCTGTACAAAAACGCTTTGCATGTGCAAAACAATCTCACCTGATCATTGCTAGTGCACAGCAATGAAATCATTCATTTCACATATGAATACATTGGGACAGAGATCAGGTGATTTGTTTAAGTTAAGTAACTTGCCCAGGATTTTCTGGCTGAGCAAAGATCATAACTCGGATTTCCTGATTCAGGTATAGAGCTTTTATGTTACACATACTGCCATTTATGCCTGTGACACAGGGTAATTTTTGATATTTGATGCACACCAAAGTCTTTACAGAGGATAGGAGCACTTTCCAAAGAGGAACTCAGCTCACAATGACAGCTGCCTGGCTTCTCATATTCTTCCTATTCTGGCCTTTCCCCACCTATTCCTTACATCTCTCTGTCCATTCATGCTCCAGGATTCATCTTTGTTTAAAGCAGGTTGTTTTTTCATTGCTCCTTGAATACTCTGTGCTCAGCTTAACATACCGTGTGTTCCCTTGCCTGAAACGCCACCTCCGTTATTCTCCCACCATTGAATGCCAAGATTGAGATTTTCTGGAAACACTCCCCCCCCCCCAATCATTTTGCTCCTAAATGAGCTCCCTTCACTTAGTTTCATGCAAATTCACAATTAATTACATTTGTCTGTTATCATCTGCTTCCAGTCATCTTGAAATATTTTTGATAAATCTTTCCCAAACTTCATACTTAAAATAATCTTACACCAAAAAGGGAATTATTATTTATAATCTTTATTGAGCGTTAGACTTCTGCCTTTATATTATGCTAAGGTCTTCTCCAAAATTGCCTTGTGACTGTTCTGTGAAGTATGGGTTATTATGACCATCTTATAGGACAAAAATTGAGGCTTCAAAAGATGAATACATTGTCTAAGACAATGCTAGTGGCATAGCCAGGACCCATAAGTCACAGTCCCCAGAGCCTGTGTTTATCTCCCAGGACAGTGATCGTTGCCTTCAGAGTGGTATTTTTTTTTTTTTTCATTCATCCTCTTACTAGTTTACATAACGACTTTCAAAGATATTCTAGTTTAAAAAAAAAAAAAAGAGTCTAGAAAGATGTAGAGTGAATTTCTGCATATAATATCAGGCACATTGGCCTGATTTGGGTCAGCAGGTAACCTCTCCTTGTATTTCTCTAATCATAGTCTCAAGAATAGAAATATGTACATTAGGGCAAGGTGGCTCCAAGTATACTTCCTGTTTCAGAAACTTCACTTCTTTAGAGGTTGTTTGAACAGTAATTATGCCCTGTTTTTCTGTAAAATTAGGATATTTTAAGCAGAAATTTCCACAATGACTTTTTTCAGATTTGCATGCTTTCCTTTGTTTCAAAATTACTGCCATCATCTAATGAAGAGGAATAGGTTAAACTAATCAAAGGAAAATTTTAGACTGAATATTAAGAAAAAAATCTGCTGATAGTGAGATCCATTAGACTTTATTAGAAGCCCCATTGATTGAGTCATTTAAAAGAAGATTGACGATCCCCTGAGATGATTCTGAGACTACCCCAGGCCAGGGGAGAGAGGAGCAGATGGAACCCACAGGCCCCTCAGTCTCTAATGTGGGTGATTTTTTTCTGAATTCCCTCATTTTACCTTCTTGTCAACAAATCCTGCCATCATTTCTCTCACATCTTTGCAGCCTCTTTCCAGAGCTGTTAACAGAAATCATTTCACAGAGAGTGGGAAAGAATGTCATTTTGTCATTTTCTTGGGGGAGTGGATGGGAAAAACAGGCGGTCTCTGCTTCCTAAGGCTTTCATGATGAAAACAGAAGAGGAGAGTGAGGCCTGCCAGCTTGTGGGGTATAAGAAACAACTTTACTTGGCAGCACCGTGTGGAAATAGTAACTGGAAACTCCCCAGTCAGCCTCTCTCCTTATTAACTAAAAGTAAGGACAGTTTGGGACCACATGACACCCCAAACTTGCTGGCACTAATGAGCTGCATAAACTTAATCATTACATTATATCTAAAAAGTAAGAGGGACCTTAATGATAATCAGGTATAACCTCCTTTTTAATGCAGGAACTCCTGTTAATTACAGAATTCCTGTGAGATGGCCATTGGAAGCTCATTATTTCATTGAACTTTCCATCCCATGGTTAGTTGTTCATTTGTTAAGAAAGTCACCCTTTTATTGATCTAGGACATTTTACCATTAGTATTTACTTTCCTGTTTGGAATAATAAAAATAATGTGTGATAAAAAGAGAAATAATGATAATTATGATAATGATGGCTCAGAAAATTTTTTCCTATATAGTAGGCATGTAATAAAATTGCATGTGATTATGCTCATTTGTTATCACAAACATTTTATGTTATAGGCATTAATATTTGCTCCCCTTTTACAGAAGAAGGAATCAAGACCTAGAGTACTAGAGTGACCTTGCTCAGAGTCACACTACCAATTAATAAGGAGTTAGATCTTGTGGCCAAGTCTGTTAAATCACAGAGCTCAAGCTCTTAGGCACTTTGCATCCTGGACACACAAACAGCTTCTACCTTCTCATTTTACACGTTATCTCCTTATTCATTTTTTTTCTGGTTTGCACATCTCTGCTTCCTTAAGAATTCCTTAATTGAGGGATCCTTGGGTGACGCAGTGGTTTAGTGCCTGTCTTTGGCCCAGGGCACGATCCTGGAGACCCGGGATCGAATCCCACATCAGGCTCCCGGTGCATGGAGCCTGCTTCTCCCTCTGCCTGTGTCTCTGCTTCTCTCTCTCTCTCTCTCTCTCTCTCTATCATGAATAAATAAAATCTTTAAAAAAAAAAAAAAAAGAATTCCTTAATTGATATGACTTTTAGTCACCACATGATCATAACTGATTTTATTTTAAAGGTTTCTAGCTTTCTTAATGTATGGAACTTTGAACTGGAAATAATACGGAAATGTTTGACAAATGCAGCATATAGAAGATTCGATGGCCACCCTTCTTCATCACTTTTTCAAATCAAATTTCTGCATCTGCAAAAGTTATTAAAATAAAGGTGATAGCTTACATCATAAACACACCAAAATACAGAACTTAAAGAAGATAGAAAATATTGACAATTGAGAAGACCCTATTTTCAGATCAGAAGGATTCTTTGTATTTATTTGAAACATCACCATTTTCTCTATAAAAGTGAGTAGTACACAACTTAGTTTAGGGGAGCCTGAGTGGCTCAGTTGGTTAAGCATCTCACTTTGGCTCAGATCATGATCTCAGGATCCTGGGATGGAGCCCCAGGTTGGGCTCCCTGCTCAGCAGGGAGTCTTTTTGTTCCTCTCTCTGGCTCCCCTAACCCCTGCACTTGCACTCTCTCTCAAATAAGTAATAGAATCTTAAAACAACAACAACTTAGTTTAAATGATTTCTTCCTTAATTTTGAGGACATGGAACCAGATCGTCCCCCATCAGCTGAAATTTGGGGTGAATATCCTTTATTCTCAGCCACCTTGGGTGCAACCACACAGGGGGTGCATCATTCTTGCAAATTTAAGAGCCTCACTGTAATCTTATGGTTATGCTAATGTTGCTAACAGAGCTCAGGCTTTCAGATTAGTCAGGAAAAGAAGTGTTAAGTTGGTTAGACTGGCTTTGGTTAGTTAAGGAGAATCAAAGAGAAGAAGCATTATTCCCATAGGGATAGTGGAAGTTGGGGCTACTACAGAAGATACTGACTGGTGATGCCTTGGCCTGGAACCCTCAAAGTTTGGATGCTGATGTAGAAATTGTGCTGAAAAGAAGGGGTCTTTGAGAAAATTTCTGGGGTGTGTAGAAGTAAGATAGTGTGCTTTCAAGGAACTTTTACACATTCCAGGCAAGTAGCAAAAACCAGTGCCAAAAGAAGCAGATAGACCTTATTAAAAGAAGAAAAGTAGTAGTAAAAGTGATAGTTATAGTAATAAAATATTATGTAAAATATAATAATATCAGTAATAAAGGAAGTAAAACATGGAAATAAGGAGAAAAGAAGGCCTTTGGAATTAGGCCATTGCTATGCCTTTCCGTGTCCTTTTCCATGTGACTTAATGATGTCTCTGGCAATAAGTCTTCAAGAAAGTGTCTTGAGAAAGGTAGCCTGTTGCAATGAAAAGTAAACATTATTAAATATCAGGAGTTTTGGTTTACAGTTCTGGTCAAGTAGTACTGTTGTTGGAGGTACTTTTTATTATTAGATTATTATATGTAAAGATTTAAGAACAACAACAATAACAATAATGAAATGATGCTTAAAATAACACCTCTCCCTCACTCTACCTCTCCAATTACCTTGCCCTTATTCTTGTTAGTTTTAAAAATTCTTGTTCTTGTGGAGGTTATATCCATAGCTGTAAGCAAGGTGTTGGTGTAACTTTTTCTTGATTTATGAAACATAGGCATTATCATTTACTGCTATTAAAGATGAAGACTTAGCTAACTTCCATGACCTCAATTTCCTGTCTTCTACTTAACTCTTAGCTAATATTTTAGTTTTCCAGTAGGTTAAGTCTTCAGTACTTGCTTCAGCAGCACATATGTTAAAATTGGAATGATAGCAGATATGATCATAACCCCTGCTCAAGGATGACATGTAAATTAATGATGCATTGCATATTTTTATGGAATATTGTTCAGCCTTAAAAAAGATTGTACTTTAAGGGAAGACTCATGGAAACATGAGGCTAAGTGAAATAAGCAAGAAACAAAAGGACAAATATTTTATGATTCTACTCTTGTGAGATACCTAAAGTAATCAAATCATTGAGACAGAAAGCAGAATGGTGGTTGTCAGGGGCTGGGAAGTGGGGAAAATAGGACTTGTTGTTTAATGGATATGGAGATTTAGTTTGGAGTGATGAAAAAGTTCTGGAGATGAATGGTGATGATGTCTGTGCAACAATGTGGATATACTTAATATCACTAAACCGTATATTCTTAAAAATTCTTAAAATGGTAAATTTTATTTTATTATTATTTTTAAAAAATATTTGTTTATTTATGATAGACATAGAGAGAGAGAGAGAGAGAGAGAGAGAGGCAGAGACACAGGAGGAGGGAGAAGCAGGCTCCATCCTGGGAGCCTGACGTGGGACTCAATCCCGGGACTCCAGGATCGTGCCCTGGGCCAAAGGCAGGCACAAAACTGCTGAGCCACCCAGGGATCCCCTAAAATGGTAAATTTTAGTATGCATATTTTATCACAATAAAAAAATATAAACTATCTCCTATTCAACTTTTCATATCTCTTGACTTCCATATAAAATTAATATGTTTCTTCACATCTCAATTTTCACCCTCATTGTACTGGAATAATATCATATACAAGCTATTCATAAAGGTATGTAGAAGCAATTGTTGTTCTATTAGTGCTGTTCACAAATAACTTTTCCTCCTCTCTGCCTTCTATGCACATGGAATTATTGAACTTTGTACCACTTGTGGCCGTGAAGCCAAGGGACTAGCTTTGGCCAATTAATTGAGCAGCAGGGAAGCAAGTTGTTCTCAGATCTAGGCATCTAACTGTATAGCTGTCAGTCCTCTGATACAGCAACTGGCAAAATTTGAGATGACTTTTTTTTTCTCCTAAGTTCTCAGATTTTCTGATGTTATGTTTATTTTTTTTTAATTTTTATTTATTTATGATAGTCACAGAGAGAGAGAGGCAGAGACACAGGCAGAGGGAGAAGCAGGCTCCATGCACCGGGAGCCCGACGTGGGACTCGATCCCGGGTCTCCAGGATCGCGCCCTGGGCCAAAGGCAGGTGCCAAACCGCTGCACCACCCAGGGATCCCCTGATGTTATGTTTAGAATAGGTATATGTTTTCATCCATTCTTGTATGTAAGCAGGGTACCCTTTAAATAGATTCACGTCCTACAAAATTTTTCCTGTGTTTTATTTTGTGTATTTCTTCCCTTCTCTTTTCTGTTTTCTTCTTTTAGAGATCATATTTGTGGGATGTCTGGTATTAATGATTATCCTCTTAGGCCTTTTATATTTTATCACATATTTTCTGTCTCTGTCCTTTTTGCTCTATACTTATGTAGAGTTCTTTGACTTTATCTTATTGTGTTACTGTGTTTGTTTTTGTTTCTGTTTTTCGGTATAATCTTTCAAATCTCTCTGAGAATACTAATTAGGTTTTTTCAAGTTTCTTCTCTTCAGTGAGTTATTTCTGTTTCCACTGGGATTGTTTTGTTTATTTGCCATTTTAATGCTGCTAATTTTCTTTATATGCGTGAGTGATTATAAGTTATTTGTGCATTTTTAAGACAGGAAATACTCAGTTGGCTTTTCCAGGGAGTGGATTGGATCTTCTCTGCACTGTATTTGCATGCTTGTTTTCCTTACAAGGTTTTTCCTTCAGTGAGGAGGCTAACCTGGCCAGGTCTGTACTTAAATCATTGAGGAGCCAGGTTTTTGATAAGGGATTACTAAAATGGGGAGAAGTTTATTCTGTGGGGCTAGCACCCAGCTAGTAGTCCTAATTCTCCCCACTCAATGCAGTACATTTCTTAACGTATGGGTCATTGTTTTTGTTATGGTGATTATCATTTTGCTTTGTTTTCTTTTGCCTTGAAGCAGTGTGAGGTTTCCTGTACTGTTGTTATATCCAGATAGAAATGTGGGAGAGAGAGGAGAGGAGTAGGGAAGTGATTGGCTTCGTGTTCTAGAAACAGAATTTCAGTCAGACTTTCTATTTCTTTCTACCAGCTTTGGCTTGTTTTCCTAATACTACCCTCCATTCTTTCTAATTTTATTCCAGAAGTTTTAGGGGTTCTGCCTAGAAAATTAGCTATTTCTTTCTCTACCATCCTTTCCTGTGTTAATTTCGGGCTGCGGATTCCTCAGTCTTCGTTGTTCAATTGTATGATTCTCATCCATTTTTCATCTTCCAGAAATGCTGTGACATCTAATGTTGAATGATGGCCCATCTTCCAGTCCCTTTCCTATTAGGCTTTAGGGGTTTAGTTCTGTTTTTATTCTCACTTATTTTAATGAGAAGAGAGGCAAATGCAGGCACTTGATCGCCATGTTAAACTAGAAATCACCCTGTGCACTTGCAGAAAACCAAGAACTGCATTGCACTTTGCACTTCTGTGGTGCCATCCAGTATGTTCTCATTGAGGACCATATGTGCTGAGTTAGATAATGTGAACACAGGTAGATATTTTTATTGTTTCCTGGACACAAGGCACATTGACATCTTTTCATGGTTTTAAGCTGTTTGAAAATAATGTTATAGGAAATTAGAAGGCAAATGAAAGTCAGGATTTGAATCAATGGCCCTTTCTCTTGCCATATCTCTTTAAAAAAAAAAAAAACAGGGTCTTGGAAAAAGGTGGATATCACCAATGCAAAATTCCATTATTAAACTAGAAGTTCTGTTTTTTTTTTAAAGATTTTATTTATTTATTCATGAGACACACACACACACACACACACACACACACACACACACACACAGAGGGGCAGAGACACAGGCAGAAGGAGGAGCAGGCTCTATGCAGGGAGCCTGACGTGGAACTCCATCCTGGGACTCCAGGATCATGCCATGGGCTGAAAGCAGGTGCTAAATCGCTGAGCCACCCAGGGATCCCCAGAAGTTGTACCTTGTTAAAATGGCCGAATTTAAAAGAAACTAAAAAACAATAAAAGTAGTAATTATCAGAAAAGCTAAAATATTTTAGTAGGTTTTCTGTTTGCATTTTAGAAGAGGTTGTATCTCAAAGAATCTTGAATTCAGGTTTTATTCTTGTAGTTTCCTGCATCTATAATTATCCCCAAAGTCGTTTTCCTCAGTTCTTGTAAGAATACATCTGGTACTTCTGAAAAATATTTTCACAAGTGCTGTTGGGTGATTTATCGGTGCTTACATCTATCCTTTGCTGGGTATATAAAATCGTGCCTACTCCAAATGTCCGGTGCCGACAGCAGCATGGTTTTCATAATCCATCCAAACCTCCCTTCTGTCCACCTGCTTTTATTAACTCACCCTGCTTTTGCCCTCCCTAAACTTCCAGACTTTTTATGATGTAGTCTCGTGTCTGTTATATGCCTCTGCATCCTCCCTCTCTGATAACTCATTTGAATCTTCTTGTCATTTATACCAATCTGTCTTACTCACAATCGCATACCCAAGCCTCTTTTGACCCCATATATCTTAATGTTCTTTCTTTCTTTCTTTCTTTCTTTCTTTCTTTCTTTCTTTCTTTCTTTCTTTCTTTCTTCTTTCTTTTTCTTTCTTTCTCTTTCTTTCTTTCTTTCTTTCTTTCTTTCTTTCTTTCTTTCTTTCCTTTCTTCTTTCTTTCTTTCTTTCTTTCTTTCTTTCTTTCTTTCTTTTCTTTCTTTCTTCTTTTTCTTTTTCTTTTTTTCTTTTTTTTGAAGAGTGGACTGTTGGGTACCGTCCAGTGTAGATGAAGAGAAGAAGGAACAAAAGGTTTCTCCAATTTGAGCTCTATGCTGTGTATCAGGCTAGAGTCAAATACTAGATTGCATCTAAGGAGAAAGAAAAGCTGTTGGTCAAAGCTAAAGTACTTGTAGGGCAAGGTGCATGAAGTACTGGAGAATACTGGAGCAGGGAGGAATAGATGGGGATAAGTCAACGGAAAGTGGCCTATGTGATTATTAGAGTTAAAGGCTAAAGTTCCCAGCTCTGCTTTTGTGCACAATATACTTTATAAAATAGAATATATGAAATTAAAAACTGAGTCTCGTCCTACATGCTATCCATTGATAACCAAACATGAATGATTTATGTGCTTATCAAAGATCTAATAGATATAAACTATGCAAAACTATGCAAAACTAGTAAAACTATGCAAAACTAGTAAAAATTATGGAAAATTTGATAGTGGCTAAGGCATTACCCTCAAAGAGACCTGTTATATGGCAGGAGAGAAATAAGTACATGCAGTGATGGGAAGGAAGAAAGGAATGACAATATTTTGTAAGTGCCAGTATAAATTGTTTAGAACTAAAAAGATACAGGGTATTTATGGCTGCAGTTAATTTTTTTTTCATCTTATCCCTTGGACCCACAAAATCAAGGCAACACTTACCCTCACTGGAGAGCACATGTTAGGATGGGAAATAATGACAGCTTGCCAGCCAGTTCTGTCATGGCCTATGGCAGGGCATAGTATCCATTTATTGAAAGTATGCTGGAGGTGGCCAAAAGTCCCTGTTAATCACTTTTTTTTTGCCTGTAAAATGCAAATACTTTCTTAATAAAAATATTTTAAATTATGCCATCTGGCAAGTCATCTTGCCTAATTACAGTTCCAAATCTTTCCATTGATTTTCTCACAGGAGAACTTGAGGGTATTTTTCTACTCTTCCAATCCTCTTTCAAAAGTAACAAAAAATATGAATCACCACTGATCCTTCAGTTCATTGCTGGATGTTTCTTTAGATAACTATACCTTTTAAAGCATTTTGTTCACTAATGTGTTTGTTTATACATCTACACTATATTGCATTTATAATAAAGTCTCCCATTTAGCCATTTTGCCAAAGGAGAGGTCATTCTGTGGCTAAAGTCACTAATGTTACTAGAGAGTACCCCAAACCATTGCTATATATGGCTTAGTTATTATACTCAGCAGAGCTGTGTTTTTGTTTTTGTTTTCATTATCAATTATCATCACCTTCAGTATTCTAAGAATCTGTTAAATCCCTGTGTTTCTAGCTTCCAAGTGCACAGAGTGAGAGAAGGAAATATCTTCCTATAACAATAGTATGCAACATAAGTTACAATGCTCATAACACAGATTAGGTCAACTGGAACCTGCTTGGTCTTCGAATTGTGAGGAAAGGGAAGATACTACAGCCAGGGCTGTCAGTCTGAGCACTGCACAACTTTTAGGGGTGGCACTTGAAAGATGGCAGTGAACAGGACTTTGCAATCAGGTGGAAGCCTTACACCATCCATTCTTTGGTCTAAAACAGTAAAACTAAATGCTCAGTTTGTTTAGAGAAAGGTAACATCCCATTATTACTTAAAACAGAGAGTAGTATCAGATATTCAGGCTATACCATATTAGTAACCTTAGTATGCCTATAGGAAAAATAGAAAAGAATGTTTCAAATTGAAATTTCAGTCTCCTCCCATCCATTGAAACCAGAAATGGATGATTCATTAATTTATTGAAGATACAATAGACACATGTTATATACAATTAATTCTGCTAATGTTATAGAAAATTCAGTGATGAATAAAGCAGTGCCTTCAGAGGAACCAAGGATCTTGCAGATGAGTAAGAAAAATACACAATTGATGGAGTGATGAAAAAAGAGGTAACTAGTCTCAACTCACAGAGGCATCTAGTCTCAGGATTATAAAACAGAAACAGTTTTTATGATTACTATGTAGACCACATAGGATACAGACCAGCAACATAATTTATGACAAATATCTTTGTTTCTCACAAAATATTTAGGTATCTTTGCATGGATAAGTCTTTGTGTCTTTAGAGATGATATTGTGTGGCTTTAGATAGATAATAGACACCAAAATATATATTTAAAATATGTAAATATGAATGATAAAACAGTAGGTTATTAGAAATGTGAATATATTATGATGAAAAATAAATGATGGTTAGATGGACATTGGATAGATAGGTAGATAGATAATAGAGAATTAGCTGGGGTAAATTATAAAGGACCAATTTTAATCTTAGGGTTGTATTCACAAATACGAAGCAAAATTGATTGACTAAATGTAATTTTATTTCAACTTTTAATATCAAGGATAATTATATTTGTTTGGACCCAAAGCCCATTTTAACCTCTGATGTTGTCAGTGATGTATTAAATTTCATAGGAGATAAATTTCCTTATAGAACTTCCATGTGCCTAATGATGGTGACAATTCTACCAACGTTTCCTTTAAACTAACTTTTTTTCCAAAATTAAAAAAAAGAGAAAATAGAATCCTCATTAATTTGTGTGCTCATTATTCTTCCAGTTAACAGACATTTTCTCTTATTCCACTTCATAATATGTAAAAAAAATATAGAGATCAAGTTTTCTTATATATTTTCATAAAGAAATTTGTATTAGAGGAGAAGAAATACATTTTAATAAAAACAAAAGTACAAATCATTCTTTAATTGGCATATAACCTTGCTTTCCCCCCATTCTTTAGTCTTCTTTTCAGGAGAGCTCCAGAATTTGATTCAATCTGGAATCATGTTCCGCTACACTAGCTCCCCGAGCGAGCCAATTATCTATGAAGGTTTCTTCTTGGATGCCCTCAGTTAGCTCTGTTCATTCAATGGAAAACTTGTGGTACTGAATTCATTCTAAATGACAGGCAGAAAAATCTGTACTATTTGAATGGCAACTTAAATATACAAAGCAAGGTATTTGATTTAACTTAACTTAAATTAATCTAATTTAGCTGTCAAAGACCCAACGAAGATGCTTGGTGTTTCATGTGGTATTTATTTGATATATAGAGGGGTTTGTGTGTGTGTGTGTGTGTGTGTGTGTGTATGTGTATATGTGTGTGTCCAAATGTATGTGTATAGGAGACTGTACAATTTTCCTGTGTCTTTGCAATGAAAGAATTTTTTTATTGTTTTATTGTAAAAGTAAAAGAAAAACACAAATTTATATTAACCTATATGAAGTTGTAAAATATGATAGAATCTATTTTCATTATAATTATAAATCATATCATATAACATTCCAATATTATTCCTTAGAAGTCTCTCCCTCTATTCAGAATTCTGTTGTAATAGAATTCAACAAATTCTGTGTTTAGACCAGCTATCTACAAAGCACAGCGCACAACAAATTGAAAGAACAATGGTCTCTGCTACAGTCTCTACCATAAAGATTCAGCCAATCAATAAATCTGTCAATCAAATATCAAGTAAAATCTTATCATCTCTAATATACCTAGTTCTGTGCCAGTAATGACAGAAAATTTGAAAGCATACAACATAGTTCCTGTCCTCAAGAAAATTTTCCAAAATTGTCATTTACCTTCTTGGAAAATCCAAAGTATTTACTAGGACACACATCTTTCAAATAACAATGTGACAATGACCAGAAGTGCTTTAAGAATTGAAAAAAAGAGGATATAATTTAGGACACTACATAAAAGATGTGGGAAATGAAATATCCAGCAGTTCAGTATTGTTGATTTCCCTCTGGGTGGAAGCATCCTCACCACAAAATTGTGAAATGGGTGTCAGAATATAGGTGGAAGATCTTATTTAGTATGAAGCACAAGTGTTGTGATAATGAGATGAGGAAGAGGAGGAAAAATGTAGAGCAAAAGAAGGTAGCTATTAAAGTAGTCTAAAATTTGCCTCAGACTGGAACAGTGTTTAGCTCAAAAATAAAATTCCAGAGAATCTCTTAATAACTTTATTTCAAAATAATTTCTCAGTAGTAGAGATATAATTTTATCTTTTACAGGTAATTTCTTGGATGGCATTTTGAGGTAGCTTCCCCCATCCTCTTCAACTGTCCCTCGTTACCCCACAAATGGGTTCCCCAAAGTGGCTGTACTATGATGCTGGGCCTTGCTGGGTGACCATGGTGTATAGCTTGTGAATATGTGGAGGAAGAGGGTATCTGAAAAGCCCTTATAGGGAGACACCAAACCAAAAAGAAATGAATATTTATTTAAATGCTTATTATCAGGGCAACTGGGGCTTACTCAGTTAAGCATCTGCCTTAGGCTTGGGTCATGATCCCAGGGTCCTGAGATCAAGCCCTGCATCAGGTTCCCTGCTCAGTGGGGAGTCTGCTCCTCCCTCTGGCTGTGCTCTCTCTGTCTCAAATGAGTAAATAAAATCTTTAAAAAAATGAATGCTTATTTTAGAGAAATTCACTTTTTAATAAACAGGTAAATATGTGGGAAACCAAAGAAAAGCAGGGAAATTGAAGTGGGAGACAGTGAAGAGATGCCAAGCCTTTCCTAAATGATATTTGCAATGAATGTTTGGAGGAGTGGGAAGGTAGCCATTGAAACCACCCAGCTAGCATGGGCAGTGGTACTGAACATTATAACAAGATAGGTAAAGACAGGAAAATAAGCTGAATGGTATTGTTTTCATCATGTACAGTTATTTGAGTTGGCCTTAGGACTTAACTTGTTTTATTTAAATAAACTTCGTTCCATAATTCTAAATATTGGGGCTTTCAGATAGTTCAAAATAGTAAAGCTAGGAATTCTCCTTCTGGATTCCTATGCATCTGTTGCACTAATGTTAGAATTTTGCTATAGAGTGCCTTTTATTGTTTTCTGTCTGCTTTATATTGATCAGTCAACTATAGTCCATTCTTGAGTGTATATCTGGCAATATACAGAAGTCTTAAGCAAGAACTGACCCCTTCTTTAAGCAACTAGTTATCTCGTAGATGAGATTAAATTTACAAATATGAAAAAAACATGATTATCTCATTGTAGTTGTATTCCCAACACAATACATTTGTGTATTTGCATTGTCTGTCACATGGTAATAAATGAATGGTGTCTTAGACCACAAAATATTGTTGGTCACAAAGGTGGTATGCTTAGCTCTTGGCAAACTCTCTAAATTGCCTATATGGAAATATCTGTACAGGTTTCTTGCTTCCTTCAGAATCAGTTTTTTATCAAGAGGCATGTACTTTCTATATAACTATCTTTAAAATTTTCAGCTACTTTTTTTCTTTTATGTGTGAAAGCTTTTTTTTTTTTTTTAAGATTTTATTTTTTTATTCATGAGAGACACACACACACACACAGAGGCAGAGACATAGGCAGAGGAGGAAGCCGGCTCCCTGCAGGAAGCCTGATGTGTCACTTGATCCTGGGACTCCAGGATCACGCCCTGAGCCAAAAGGCAGACGCTTAACTGCTAAGCCACCCAGGTGTCCCTATGTGTGAAAGCTTTTTAACTAAATATATAATATAACATTATATTGTATGTAATATATATATATATATACATATATATGATGTATAATGCTATGTATAATTGTCTGGAAGTAATTGAGTATATGGTAAAGAATTGAGCAAAGTCCCATGGAGATGGCAAGGCTGGACAAGTGGTTGAGTTTTTACTCATTTGCTGAGTGTTTTAGCCTAAGTACTATTTGTAGAGGTTCCTTAAGAACAATCAGAATTTTGAATCTTCAAAGTTCTATATAAGTATCTTAAATTATAGTCTAATTTAAGGTTTTGGGTGCATGGTGTTTAAAATACATTTATTTAGGGGGCGCCTGGGTGGATCAGTCTGTTGAGCAGACAACTCTTGATTTTCCAACTCATGATCTCAAGGTCATGAGATCGAGCCCCATATTGGGCTCCACACTCAGCAGGGACTCTGCTTCAGATTATCTCCCTCTGCCCCCACTTCCTCTCAAATAAATAAATAAATAAATAAATATTAAAAAAATAAAGGGCAGCCCCAGTGGCGCATGTGGTTTAGCGCCGCCTGCGGCCCAGGGTGTGATCCTGGGGACCAGGGATCAAGTCCCACATCGGGCTCCTTGCATGGAGCCTGCTTCTCTCCCTCTGCCTGTGTCTCTGCCTCTCTCTCTCTCTCTCTCTCTCTGTTTGTCTCTCATGAATAAATAAATAAAATCTTAAAAAAATAAAAAATAAAATAAAATAAAATAAAATAAAATAAAATAAAATAAAATAAAATGCATTTATTTAGTCAAAAAATGGGCCTTCTCTCAGCCTTCCAAATCAGAGAGGACCTGATATGCCAGATTCACACTGGTGTTTCTCTCTTGGTCCGCATGTTCACTTGTAATCTTCCCCTTATTTATTCATCTGAATCTTGGTTTTGAAGACCACAGTTTGAAATTATAAGTGAATTTTTACTATCTACTGTTCTTTTGACAGTCTGTTCTTCTGGTCCCTATGTCTAGTTGACTAAAGATATGTGCTGTTCCTAAGAAAGGGTTGTGATTTCTGACTAGTAACCAACACTGCTTTAGATGGGTATGTCTCACACCAGGTCCTGACTATAGCTAGTAGGGGATTTTAAGGTAGAAACTGAGCCATGGACTCCAGGCTGTGTCAACCTTTCTTGCAACAGTATTCATTGTGGATAGTGCAAAATACCTAACTCTAAAATTAGAAAGCTAAGAAGCCCTCTTGAGATTTGATCTCAGTTATGCCAGCTATTTGGGCATTTTAAATATTTTATCTTTTTATTATTTTATAATAAATTTATTTTTTATCGGTGTTCAATTTGCCAACATACAGAATAACACCCAGTGCTCATCCTGTCAAGTGCCCCCCTCAGTGCCTGTCACCCATTCACCCCCACCCCCCGCCCTCCTCCCCTTCTACCACCCCTAGTTCATTTCTCAGAGTTAGGAGTCTTCATGTTCTATCTCCCTTTCTGATATTTTCTACCCATTTCTTCTCCCTTCCCTCATTTTAAATATTGTAATTATTTGTTGAGTTTTTTTAAAAAACTTCCCTTTCCATTGGCATATCTTCAGACATAATTGGAAGTAACAGAATATGCATGTGGAATGCTAAACAATATATATGACAGTGAAGATTGCAACCTAGCATTCAAGAAATAAAAAAGCATATTTTTGAGTAGTTAATATATGAAGTAGGTTCCCAAGTGATACAAATAGATATAAGGTGAAGGCTAAAGGAAACATTTATTTATACTTTATATAAAAAGAAACTGGGTTAATTTGTTTTTCATTCATTTATTCATTCAAAATTTTGTTACTTAGCTCCTACTCTATGGATCCTGTGCTTGGTATTAACTATTAAGTATAGCTTCTTTTTATCTGATGCCTGAATTTTCATTGTAATGCATAGCTTCACTGCACACAATGTGTAGAAATTCTTTCCAATCGTGTGTATAGAACTAGTGATATTTTAAAATAATAAGATACTAAACACAAGCATAAAGTCTGGAATTCCCACATGGCAATAGTGGCTGGAGAAGGCAATTAAGAGGGTGAAATCATTGTAGCAGTCAGTACTTGATTGTGAAAGAAGCAACTTCAAGATGGCAGCATCACTTCCTCTGATTATTAATAAATAAATATTGACGTTAATTTAGCACTTTCCATCTTCAAAGCACTTTACAATTATTAATTAGTCCTCTTAGAAATATAATTTCTGAAGTTTGCATTTAAATAGGATATTCATGATGCTGTTTTTTGGCTTCAACTAAAAGAGCATTTTTCCCCCGATTATCAGAATTTAATTTTTTTTTCCAGAATCAAAGACAGTGGGATGAATGTAGCTAAATAGACATTCCAGGAAAGACTATCTCAGGACATTGAATATGGAGTCATGAGGATCTTGATTTGCATATTCCCACAGCAGTGGACCAAGGTCATGATTTAGTTTCCCCAAAGGCCTTTCATGAGAAGAGGTACTTTGAGATTGTTAAATGAACCTGCTTTTGCACCCAGACCTTTGTACAATGTGTCATCTCTGCCTGGAACTGCCACTCAGACTGCTGCCATTCTTCTTTTGCCAGCTAATTCCTAAGCATCTCAGTTTTATATTTTATAATGGAGAAGTATTTCCTAAACCCTAGATTTTTTTATATCATGCAATAATTTTTATTAAGTTACCAAATAGAAGAATTTTAAAAATATAAGCATCTCATAGCTTATAGACTAACTAGAAGACCAAGATTATATGAATAACCACTATACAGTATAACAACTATTTTTTAAAAATATACTTTTGAGCAGTTTTATGTTAATGAAAAAATTGAGGGAAAAGTATAGAGGGTTCTCATATACTTCCTTAACACTCACTCCATTTCCTCAATTATTAACATCTTGCACTAGTGTGGAACATTTGTTAGAATTGATGAGCCAATATTGATAGATCATTATTAACTAAAGTCCACGGTTTCCATTAGGTTTCACTCTTTACACTGTATATCCTGTGTGTTTTGACAAATGTATAATGATGTGTATCCACCATTACAGTATCACACAAAATAGTTTTCTCTTGTTATATGTTCTTGTGTGCCAGTTAATGAATTTGACTTCCCTGTGATCATTTACCTTTGTCCCAGACACACCTGCATTTCAAGGAGGTTGTGTCCCTTTGGTGACTGCTTGTACAAACACTAAGACATCAGTTTTCTTAGCTCCAATGAGCAGGGAGTCTCTTTGTCCCCAAAGAAATATATTTCATTTATTCTGACTTGAAGATAAGAATGACCAGGACCTAAGTGTTGGTGATGAAAGGAGGACATTTGCAATTTAATTGTTTGACTTATAAGAAGCTTCCTGAAATGTATGTCTGTCATGCATCTTGTGCAATTAGGGAGCATTCTGGCACATTCTTTTTGTTTGCCACACTTATCACCTCCCTCACTTCTGCACTGTTCAGGATCATCACAGGATCCAGAATAGCACCTACCCTATCTGTGAAGCTACAGATGGCTCTACTAATTTCCTTCCTCCCTCTTTCTTTCTTTCTTTCTTTCTTTCTTTCTTTCTTTCTTTCTTTCTTTCTTTCTCTTTCTTTCTTTCTTCTTTCTTTCTTTCTTTCTTTCTTTCTTTCTTTCTTTCTTTCTTTTTTCTTTCTGATTTTATTTATTTATTCATGAGACACACACAGAGAGAAAGAGAGAGAAAGGCAGAGACACATGCAGAGGGAGAAGCAGGCTCCATGCAGGGAGCCTGATGTGGGACTCAATCCCGGGTCTCCAGAATCATGCCCTGGGCCGAAGGCAGGCACCAAACCACTAAGCCACCCAGGGATTCCCCTCTACTAATTTTCAGTAGAGAATTGCCTCTATATTTTGGAAAGGCAGTTGCTGCTTATTTAACAAAAACAGATATACTGGCTTATGCCTTTTTTTTTTAAATGTCCATGAACTTTAGCCGAATCACAATTCCCCACTTAGTATACAGGGTAAGTCTTCACATATCATCACAGGTACTACATTGCTTTGTGATTATTTGTCTACTACGTCTGTCTCCCCTTCTAGACCACAAGTTACATAATGGAAAAAAAACTATTGCTTTTATTTATTCTTGGGTCCCTCAATAATTTGAACTTGGCCAGCTACATGGTAGACTCTCAATTTTTGAATGAATTTAAAACGAAAATAAAAATAAACTTAAAAAATAGATATAAGGAGAATAGATACTAGAAAACCAACTTTCTGTCATGCTTCAAGGAGATGGTTTGAAACAATTTCTGACTTTACTACCCAGTATTTACTTGTAATGAATTTGTAATGGCACAGAGAACATGAAAAGGAGAAGGTATGCTTATGCTTTGCAATATTATGACACAAATCCCTAATCATACTATGTGGGCCTCAAATTCAGCCCCTTTCTGTCCTTAAAGATCTCCTCTAAATGTCCTGTTAAATAGCAGGATAAAGACACTGATGACAATAAGGATAATTTTCCATCACCCCAGTGAGGAGACCCATTCTAGTGGCTAATAGAAGACATTTCAGACTCCTCTCAAAGAACTTGAAATCTACCCGAGGTTCATGGCTTCCTAGAAGATCAATGGTAAAGACTTCCTGTTTACCTTTGGGGCCCCTCTGGAAAGCCCTTCCTGTTACCTTCCTATGTCTGGACCAAGTGCCCCTATTAGGGCCCCATTAGCATATTGCAGCCTCTCTCATTTTCCTCTCATATTGGATTGTAATTGCCTGGATACTTGCCCATTTTCTCCACCAGGCTTTAGGCTACATTATGACAAGAAGTCTGTTAGCCTTGCTTAGTGTTTCATTGCTTATGCCTGGCTCAATATCTGGAACATAGTATGAGAGGGAGGGAGAAACAGAGGGAAGGGCGGAAGGTGGGAGAAGAGGAAGGGGAAAAAAAAAGAAGGAAGGTAGGCAAGTCTTGTATCTAGAAATAAACTTTCTCTAACAAGTCCTGGTACACTAAGGTTTAAGTGTTTCTCCTAGAATCTTGATTCATAAAAAATGCCCTGAGCTTTTCAAGAAAAACAAAATGCCTACTTAGCGAGGGAAACTAGCTGGCCCACAGTTCCTTTGGAACCATTTTTGACACTATGATTAGCCTTGATTTTGCCTTCCCATCTGTCTGACTTATATTGGATGACAGTGGATTAACTGACCTCCAACTATAATTTACTGCTGTGTTCCGTGGGATACCTAATCACTACAACCAGATATAGAGGTGTTCCTAGCACTAACAAACAGTGTAATCCTGTATTTGTGTGCACTGTTACCTTAATACCTTTCCCTTGGTTGACTACAGACCATATTTGGTTTTATGTCTTTTCTCTCATCTGAGATAACTTTAACTCACTTATATCTTATGGGCATTGTTATTTGTACTGAGAAGACCGTCTTTACTACCTATTTCCTTATTTTATACCTATCCTGCAAGTGTCTTATTGTTCATATTAACTGAGGCAGGGATCATGCCATATATTGCTTTATTATATTTCTTAATAAGTAGCAATGTTGTATTGACCATATTAGGAATTTGATATTTTTAAAAATGATGAAATACATAAAAAATAAAGGGAATTTTCTTATCACTAATGGAAATATTTCTTTCTAATTCAATTCATATGTACTACCTCTACACCTCTAAGATTCATGGATTTATATTAAGAATTTAAGAAATTTAAGAAATAGATTTTCAGAAACCAGTGACTACGTGTGTGTATGTCATCTATGTTTTCACTATGTCAAAAAAAAATGTAAAATGCTTGTCCATGTTGGACACTGAACTCTGGAGTTAACAGATGACATCACAAACCATGTACTCTCCTTCTCTGTCACCACCCACACAGACATACTAGGCTCCACCCTCATTAATGTCCCAAATGGCATTGAGCAGCAGAAAGGTCAGAAACAAAAAACTCCCAAGTTTGAAAGATTTAAAGGCAAGTTATCAGGATTTGGACTGGAGCCCCAAACCATACAGGCTATAAGGTCAGAGCTTAACTGTTTTTCCATTTTATTGCTCAAGGACAAGAGAACTTGATACATGAGACTCCAGCCCCGTAAACTGTCTACTGAGGTAGCCATTTCATCATGTATGGTTGTGGATTGAGTACTGACCACACAATTTAAATCGACAGTAGCAGGGCCCTGGTGGGGATGTGAGAAGCAGTGTCACATGCAACATTCTTTTCCTAATTATTGGGACCTGGACAGGTGGCAGGAAGGGAATGAGGGGTGAGGTGGGGGGAGAGGGAGGGGCGGGGAGGCACAGTGACATTTCCCATCTCAGGAGTACAAGATTCATTACCTCTGATGAAAAGTCACCAGGCTGCGGTGAGTCCTGACATACTTCGTGACAGGAGAAAGTGACATGGCCGTTTGACATTCAGGGCTAGAAGGTTGCCGGTCTGTAATCACTAGTTAAAATTGAATCTTGTACATTGCACTCTGCCAGCAGAGCTCAACTCTTGATAATTATTTGGATGTTACTGTATTTGGATTTTATTTCCCCAGCAGAGAGGGGAAGTTGGATTTATAGTTTACTGCTGGGTAAGATTGGAACAGGCTAGATCTTTTTTATGGTTAATATGGCAGAGCCAAATAAATCTAGAGATGTTTTTTGTCCCTATTTTAATTCTAAACCACTTGGGGGTGGGGGTGGGGGTGGGGAGCCACAAAAGAATCAAAGAGTGTGTCTTCTAATTTTCCATGAACAAGCTACAATTCTATCTGCTAATGTTTTCCTCTTTTTTTTTTTTTTTTTATTTCACTTCATGATGCTTTAAACCAGCCATCTGGACGTGGACAGGGCTGGGACATACCATTTTGCAACAGCTATAGCCTGAGCTGCCTCATAGATGAGGACATAGATGGTCAATGCCATTTAACAACCACTTCTTCTTTACCTGGGGGTCAGGAAGAGTACAAGAGAAATGTTTAACAGTGGGTCATTTTAGCATAATTACAGAGTCGCCTTTAACTGCTGATTTGCATACAGGCATGCTGTGATTCCAATCAGAATATTCTTTCCCCTCACTCCTACCCCAAGGCACAGAAGCATCTAGTTGTTGCAGAAGCACAGACTGTATATTTACCTCATTAAGTGCAGAAGGATCCCCAATGTCTGGCTTAACACGTTTAATGTAACATTTTGAGGAGCCACAAGCCACATGTACATAGAAGGGTGAGATGATCACCGGGGATATCTTCATAGACAGAATAAGTAAGTATTGCCTGTGTCATAGGGGTTAGCTGGGCCCTGAAAAAGCAGATGAATTCAACTCTTCAGTCTCTAACTGATATGGTAGAGTAGGTATAGACAAGGCTGTCTTCGCCAAATCCAGGACTGCCTTAAGAAGCTGAGATCGTCAGCATCCTTAGAGTAAAGCTCCTTTTCTCTTGAATAGTGCTGGGATGGGCACTGCCAACCATTGCTTCTTCTCTTTGCCTTTGTTCAGTCTTCAATAGTAAACACTAACACTATCCTCTCCGCCCACCTTCCACTTCATACCAGAGAGATCATGTGGCTCACAGAGCTCAGTTTTCTGAAGGCAGTCTCATATTTTCTGGCTTTTTAAGTCACTTTCAGACATAAACAACTTCATGTGAATAAATTTATTATTTGCTCTCATCCCATTAGAAAATACACTCCTAGAACAGGGGACCTTAACAAGAGGGCGTTTTTGTCCAAAGCGAGAATTTCTTTTTTTTTTTTTTTTAAGATTTTATTAATTTATTCATGAGAGAAACAGAGAGAGAGAGAGGCAGAGACACAGGCAGAGGGAGAAGCAGGCTCCATGCAGGGAGCTCGACGCGGGACTCGATCCCCAGTCTCCAGGATCAGGCCCTGGGCTGAAGGCGGCGCTAAACTGCTGCGCCACCTGGGCTGCCCTGAAAGCGGGAATTTCTAAACCGGGAAAAGTCTAGGGAAGTAAGTGAGTTTTCAGAAACTTGGCAATAATGTAACAGAGTAAGAATATCTGGGGGAAGGACATGAGCAACTGAAGGGGAAAAAAAGAAAAGGAAAAGAAAGAAAGAAAAAAAACCAGGTCTGGCAAGAGAGCTAAATTACGCATACAGCCTCATAGTGGAGATAGAGTGAGGAGTCACTTGAAGGCTGTGGTTGCTGAAATGATAATCTTATCAGTAGTGAAGAGGCAGTATCTATCTGGGTTAGTTAGATGGGTTGTGGTTAAAGGAGTCAACTTATTGGTAATATCACAATTGAACTAATCCTAATTGTAGAGACTGAATTAAGGGTAGTTTCCCTATTCCTAGGGATATCAGTTGCCTCTACTTCAGGAAAATAACCTCCATTATTCCTTGTCTAGGCTGCAGGGCAAAGAGTTAAAGCTGCAACTGTTAGGGGTTGCATCAACAGTATTGCTCCTGGCAAACTTGAGGGCAGGCTTTATGTTCTGATGGTTGGGAAGGACCTCCTTTTCTCTCCTAAATGAAATCTCACGTATCATGTGTGGTTCATGTGAAGGCTCCCTCTTCCATGAAGTCTGCCTTGACTAACCAGCACAGTTAATCTTTTCTTTTCTAAATTTCTGTGGAGTCCTTGTAGAAGTGTACTACCTGTGCTTGATTTTGAAGTTTTTTCTGTTTCCTATTTGTACATCTTGCTTGAATGAGCAATTATAGCCTGGACGTAAGAAGTTTGAGAGACCTAAAGTTAGTCGTATAGCCTTCTAGAAACTCAATTTTTTTATCTATTAAGATGAAGAAATAGGAATATGGATCTCAAAGGTCAGTTCCAGTTCTATTATCCTGTGAAACTATGTTGTGCTTCCCTTGTCCTTCTCCCTGAAGGGAAATATATATTATCTTTGTTTAGTTTGCACAACGGTATGTTCAATCTAGTTTAAGCAGAACACCAGAAAAGCAATGCTTGGTACTAGACTCTAGGCACACCATGGGCACATACAAATGGCAGCCCAAATGCAGCAACATCAGCAAGAGCTCAGATCAGTAAAACATCTCATGAACCAACTCTGCTGATTCTGCAACTAGAACATAGGAACTCAGTGTTTTGTAGAATCAAGTTGTGTGTGTGTATTTAATGTTTAATTTTAAAGTGGTGTATGGCCAGACCCTTTCCAGCCTTATCCTGTTTATGTATGTTTCTGAGAAAATCAAGCTCTCTGGAGTTTTCTACTCCTACAGCTTCCAGTTGTGAGCTTCTCCCACAGCTCTTGATGCAATTAGCATCCTGGAATATTGAACAGAAGTAATTTTATCATGCAATCAAGAATACTTCAGCTAAAGCTAGATGTTAGTTATTGCTGAACACTGGAAGAAAGGAAGAATATGAGAAGTAGCATTGCTCACAGGTAAAAAGAACATAAGCCTGCAAACACTCAGGAAAAGGTGGCTTATATTTTGATATATTATTATTATTTTAACATGCATGCTAGTGTTCTTTTGAAGAATATTGATTACATTCATTGGCATTGCACAATTGGGAATAATATCATCAATATCCCATTGAACAGGGGAGATGAAGAGAGAATTTGTGAAGCCTCAGGTGAGGCCCAGAGATTGGACCAGTGGATTCGGATAGATTTTCTTTACTTTTCTCAGACTCTGTCACCCAAGAAGGAAGATTTTTGTTGCTGAGCATGGTTGGAGCTTATTATTCATTTTAAGAATATGAGGAATCAAGTCTCTTTTTTTCCTCCAAATGTTCCCTGGCAATGCCATCTGATAATTTAGCAGCAAATACTTTTCCTTTACCTTCCTGAGGGCTGTTAATTCAAATGCAGAGGGAAATGTGGGTTTGCCTTTTGTGCCACTCTCTTAATCAAAGTGATTTTCTGAAATGCAACTGTAGAAAATAGACTCTTTTATTTTAGGATCAACAACAGTTTTTACAATGTTAGGCAAACCTGAGCCCCTCCTTAAAATGTCAGGAAAACAAAAACCATCCCCACCTGAAAGGCCTCTTCACTTGTCTTGAAAGGATTTTTTCGGCTGTTTCCCTTAAGCTGCTTTCTCCTTCTGTGCAACTTCCCAATCCCATTCACAAACTGTTGCCATGGTAAATAATTATATCACAGATGAATTGTGTACACTTCCTTTTCATAGCTGGAAGAGAAATTGTAGAGGAAAGGGGAAAAATCAAAATCCTTTAAAATTACAGGGGAGATAGCTGAGGAAAGATTGCCTTCTCGTTAACATAATTAGCTCCATGAATTATAAATTGGTATTAGAACTTGCTCTTCATGACAAAAGGAGTAATTATATTTACTCATGTAAAATTAAACAATACCAAAAAAATTAATGGAACTCACCAGAAGCTCTCTTGACATTATCATAAAATTCAGAGATCTGAATATCCCACAATTTGAAGTGATTTAAGCAGCATAAACTTTAATGCTGCTCAAATTTGCTGTGTAGAAATATATTTCATGGGTAGTTTATAATTGAACTCCCATATTCAAACAAACAAACAAATATGCACAATGTGCATACACACACAAAATCACAACAAATAACTCAATTTAAAAAATATATGTATATATAGACTAATTTACAGTAAAGGCCAGATTTTCTGTACCCAAGTGGGATGAGGCAGTACTTTCCACAGAACGATACATTTTTTAAATTGACTCTTCTAAAGTCAAAACCTCCAGAATAGAAAGTGACCTCTTTATTTAAACAGCTCTCAAATGTATCTGGAAGTGGGGTTGATGTGAGAAAAGGTTGATTGGTCTAAGTAGCCTTGCATACTCAGAAAGATCCCCTGTTGGGAGAATGGCTGTGTGGCAGAATGACAAAGTGGTGATATCTCTGCATTTCAGATCCAGGCACCCAAAGGCCAGTTTTACCAGGATTTCACACCCTTGTATGCCTGGCCCAGGCCTATGAAGAGAGGACAAAGTAAAGGGGAGCTACACTTTGCTCAGTTCTACACAAGCCATTATGGATATTCAAAGATAGATATGGTCCCTTAAAAGAATGTGGAGTACTATTTTCTATTCTTTACATCCTTTTTAAAAATTTTTTTTTGAAGGGAGTAGGGGAGTTCTAGGTTTTCTACTAACAAAACTAAAATATCCCTTAGAATTTTTTACTGTTTATTGCACTTATCTTTTTTTAACGGTTTGGTGTAAATGTTGTATTGCCTGCATCCCTTGTCTCTCACCAGCGTCTGATGCAGTGGACTATAGAGTTCCACTGTGTGCTAGGTGCAAGTTAAATGAAATCAGTCACATTTTACCCAGAAACCATTTTTCATTGGATCTGACAACCTTCCAGTATGCTATGAAAGCTCCCGAAGTGTCTATTCACTTCTAGCTGCCATATGTGTGTAACTCCTTACGGTGTAAGTCACAGGAGTCTCTTTTAAAATATATGACTTAATCTAGATTGTATCCTTCACGAAGCTATTGACTCAACTGTATTAAACTAAAGGAAGAAGATACTTACTTGCATCGTAGGTAGAGGAACTATAATAAGGCATCTTTGGAGAAAACCTTAGTTTCTATATTCATTCAGCCATTGAGTTCCTTTGGGGATCTATAAAATTTGCAACTGGACCCTGCATGGTAGGATTGGGAGAAGGAGGATAGCAAATACTTGAAAGATGTTTCTTATACTTCCGTAATTTATGACTACTAGAAACCCAGCCTTTAATTTGGCATAATATGTAACCAAAGTGATTTTACAATGAAGCCTTAAGAATATGACAAAATGATTAAATCATACATTAAATTAAAAAGCAAGTTATAAAATTGTTATTCTAATGATGCCTGGTATAAGCATATGGAAAGACAATCTGTCACTGCTTTTCCTCTTGGCCATCCTTCCTAGCCTGGGACCTTCTAGAGAATAGATTAATTCACTTTGCCATTGGAAGTTTCTTCTAGTCTGTCCCTCATTGTGTATCTGAGACTGTTATTGTAGGCTAGTCAATAGAACAACCTGAGTGGGGAGGCTATACCAAGGGAAAACCAGCACCTTATCTTTCAAGGTATTGTTTGAGTCTCATCAAGAAATAGGTGGTACACTCAAATGGAGTAATTGAGGAAAGATTATAAAGGAGACTGTTCAGAAAAACACAGGCAGGATTAAGAGAAACCAATAAAAAATGATGCTTTAATCTAAGGCTAATGACATTGAAGGGATATCGCCACCCCTGAAAGGTCAAGAGGAGTAAGTGGAAAGGGGAGTTGTAGGGGAGATCTATCAAACAGAAATTGTGGCCTTTGTTAGAGGCACACAACAAATGTGTGGCATCTTGGCTAGACAAAAGCAAGAAGACCAAATACCCCAATTCAACATTCCTGTCCTTTAGTCTTCTACAGGTACCTTCCATTGGCCAAACCCAATAGGAAGTCAAAAAAGGGTGCCCTTTGAGTTTCTGGAGATTGATCTCTTGGGGCATAAAGCATGATGGAAAAGGGTAAAGTAAGAAGGATGTACAGAGAAACAAGAAATAGCCAAAACAATTCAGTGAGTAGCTGAGACCATGAGACAACTTTAGAAAGATTAACAAATTTTTCACTCTAGGAAATTATATATTTCTAAATGAAAAAAATTGTCATTAAATTTAAAAATAATGATGTTGAAAATATGGTATGAATCTTTACTGTGAAATATCTCTTTGATTTCACTTTGAAGTTAAATGCATTTTGAACCATATGAATCATTTAGTTTAGTCAAATATATTTTGACCAGTTTTTTTATTTATGAGTTGCCTCACTAATAATCCATTTGAACAGTTTTGTTATATGAATATATGAATGAGAGAATGAATAGTGGAATTCGCTAGGAAAATTCTCGACCATCGGTGACATCCTTGACTGGGTTTTGCTGTTTTGGGTTCACCACAGTAGTCTCCACTGGCAACATGTAAGGAGATCAGTCTTGTTTTTCCCTCAAAAAATGTGCCTTGAGGCTCATGCTAAGTTTTACATTAAAGCTATTGGGCAGAAAGAGTATTTTCTAACGATGTAGCATAGCTGATTTTTATTTAGAATTACTATTTTATCATTTATAAATAACTCATTAAATATTTGCCATGGTCATTTATTGCAGAGAAAATTGATATTCTTTTTTCAGTCTAGCAAGTTGATACTAATCATGTAATAGCAGAAACCATTTTTGTAGGTCATATTAAATTTTGTCTTTTTAAAAATCACTCCTTCTGCATTTGTTTCCTAATACTGTTTATCTAATATATTCACTAAATCTCTCTCTTTTAGCATGTAGCTCTGATTTTGTTGATACCACTTAATCATATAAAGGTTTTTAATGATGAAAATTATCTTTGTCACTTATAGAAACCAATGTCTTCCTAATGTAGTATATATATCAAGGGCCACTAGAGAGGAGCTAAAGATAAAGAACAAATAAAATGAGAAACCATGATTTGTTTTTAGGTAGTTTGTGTGGTGAAAGTCTGATGATACAGACAAAACAAGGTCAAAACAGAGATAGAAGAGGCATGGCATCTAAGCTGTCACATATGTCCCTCTTCATGGAAGACACTATAGACAGATCACAGCATTGCTTGTATTCTAAATCTTATCGCAGTTTTACCACCTTGCTTATTCTGATGCGATCACCCTCCCAGTCCCAATGGATCAGAGTCAACCATGACCTTTACAAGTGCCCCAATATCAGAACTGTTTGTTCAGTACCTTATTTTCCACAGGAAATTACCTTTGGAAATTGTACACTAATACTCTAGTAAGTTAAATGAATGTGCTTTGTTTTCTGCTAATGTTGCCTTAAAAACACAATATATGCTATGATTTAGAAATGTATAATTTAAACATGAAACTGTACTTAGTGCTTAACTTGTGTTCACTAATAGGTATCAAGGAAGGGGATTTGGAGTGATAAAATACAATTTTATAATAATAATCATTAAGTCTTTCATAATTAATGCCAGATACTCCAATTAACACTTAACAGACATTACTTAATTTGATTCTTTTAAAAACTGTAAGGGGCATTATTATTCTAATTTTACAGCTAAGGAAACTGAGGTTCATAATATCGTGTAAGTTACCCAAGATCATCCAGCTAGTACCCAGTATGTACTCCATAGTCATAATGTATATCCATTATTAAGGACATAATTTTCACAATAATTTTATAAAATAAGTGTCACATTAATGAGTAAACTAAATTCAGTGAAGATAAGTGACTTTCTTCAGGCCATGTAGATGCCAAAGTTAAAGCTGAGAATTGAATCCAAGGCTTTCAGGCTCTTGAGTTAAGTCATGCTTTCTCCCACCCCCAACTAAATGTCTGCCTGATAAAGTCATGAATTTAATAGTTCATTATCTGCCTAACTCCCCAATGAAAATTTCAGGAGTATTTGACTATACACTTTCTAGGTTCAGAACCTGCTTCTTCTTCACAACATTCAGATAGTTCCCAATTTGGGCAGTAAAAGTAAGCATTCCCCGTGCATTGTTATCCAACTGAAGGTCAAAGGAGGAAGCTCAGCTGATTCAAAGTCATGTGTGCATCTGGAAATAGTGGAGATCATCAGCAGTTATAGGTCAAAAATGGAGTCAAAATCAGATCACACTATAAATAAGCAAACAATGGGAGAGCAACATTTGAAATAATAGCCACATTCACATCACAGCTCTCCGTCAGCTGGGTGCTGAGAAACTACCTCAGTAACAAATGTCGCTGGAGGTCTGAATGGCATTCAGAATGGCTCATTGCCTGCTGGCTGAAATCCTCATCAGGGCAAGCTCCAAAAAGAAGTTATTTCACCTAACGCCTGTCGACTTCTATTAGATCACCCTGGGCATTAATTTCAATTTTCATGTTTCTGCACCATAAAAAAAAGGATGAAAAAAAACTTTGTATGTGCCAAAGCTTAGCTGCCAACTGTTGGGAAAAAAATTTGATTTCTATTGAATACTGCACTTTGGAATGAAAGAAAACATTGTCTAAATGAAGCTGAGGCTCTCAGTCACCTATGCCTATATTACTGTGAAATCAATTATGTGGGCTCTTTCGAAAGTTACTGATTGTAGCAAATTGAATGGCCTTCATTTCAGCATAATTTGGAGAGGTTGATGTAATCAGAGACCTTACACCACAGTGAGATACAAGATTCGTGATATTCAGATGGGAAAAAAGCTACAGTGGTTAAGCTTGTTCTGTACCTTCCGCTTACCGGCTGTAACGCTTTCATAAGTACAAATGAAATTGTTTTGATGAAGGCGGTGATGGTTCTGAAGGGATGTGTGAGGGAGTAAGGGAGTGGATATAAGGTTGCTGGAAATCGCACTATTGTCCTCATATGCAAGGAGGCTGCGAAATCTAATCCTAGGTCTAATTGGCTGCAAATGAAACACTTTAATATCAAATCTTGAGTTATGCCCCAGAGCTGAGGTTCAAGCTTAGATGCGAAGAGAGGTGAAATGCTTCATTTTTCTTGCTGTGAATGTTTGTTCCACTTCACTCTTTTGGAAGTCTAGAGGCCCAAATAATTGCTCTTCAAATTATAAATTGATTATCTCCAACCCCAGGATGATTTTTGGCTTGAGAAAATTCCTGGAAGACTTAGTTTCATTACATTTGCCTAAATGAAAAGTATTGTATGCATTTATATATGGGAAACAGCATGTTTGCAATCAAGTGTTTCTACTTTGTAATAGGTCAATTGACATTACCCAATGCTGAGACTGTATGGTTTGTTCTGAATTAACAACAATGTCACTATCCCTTCAAGGGTCTGTGAGTTATATTAGCATGCATTACTTGGCCATTGGGAGGTACATGATGCTAAACAATAATGTACTTTTTGCAAGGTGCTTGGGACATAGTCTAGCTTTGAGAATTTGTGTGGCTTTGATTTAGAGAGACAGACAACAGGGCTCTTTCCTTTATATGAGGATGTCTGCATTTGTTCTTTCTACTGATTTCAAAAATCTCAACTCAAGAACAAAGCTTGGTGATTATTTTCTCTGAACACTGAAGATAGCTCCCTCATGTGGAATTCACTCTTAGTCAGTTGAGAGACCTTGGTGAAGTGAGAGGAAAAGGACCTGGGTTCAGTCTTGAATGCTTCACCTGGAATCCATCATTTACTTGAGTGACTGAACTTGAGAATCTTCCCATTTATATGGGATCTACTTTGTAGTTTAATTGAATGATTACGTTTTAAAATACATGTGTGTTAGTGGACATGTAATAAGGATGACAAAATATTAGTTACGTTATCTACTCAACCAGATTCTAAGACCCTGAAAGCAACGGTCACACTTTTGTCTTTGCATAGAATAACATCTAATACTTACCAGGTGTTCAGTTATTTCTTGCTTGAGACAATGTACTTTAGAAAGAAAACAGATTAGATTTCAAAAACTTTTAGTTCGAGCCCAGATCTAACAGTGCACTCTTGGAAAAGACCTTTATTTCTCTGGGTCTACCTAATCTATTATATAAATAAAAAGTATGTTTAAAAGCATTTATAAGACTTCCTTTAAAAACAAATTTAAAAAAATTTAAAAAGGTGAAACTTAACAAATTAAAAAGGTGAAAAATTAAAAAATTAAAAGGTGAAACTCAACAATATTTTAATCTAAGTCTGTTTATGTATGGGATAATATATTAATACATATGTGTACATCATGTTTTTGGATGCCCATCATCAACTGGACCTACTTTTATGGTCTAACACAACACACACACACACACACACACACACACACACACACTTTCTCTCTCTCTCTCTCTCTCTCTCTCTCTCTCATTCCCACATGAAAACTTTCTATACTTTTAAGCTACTTGAAGCAAGATATCTCTAATATTTTATCCTAATTTAAAAATGTAAGATAATAAATTTTATTGAGAAAATCATCAGCTAAGGAAACAATGGAAATTAAAGACCAGTGAAAAGTCAAGACACCAAGAAAGAAAAAAAGGAAATTTATTCAGAATTTGGGGCTAGAAAATGACTTTTTCTGATTGAAGTACTACTAAGAAGGCAGAAGAGCACAAGGCTTTCTCTCTTGATCCACAGACATATTCTCTGGTAAGTACCAATCCCTGGGGTAGTTTGCCTCTGGCTCCAGGGAAGTTAGCTTGGACTTACTCAGATTTAGTTGGAATCAGTATGCATTAGGTATTAGTCTGGATTCTCCAAGAAACAGAACAAATGAAAAATATAGAGAGATATCTGCATTTGTATTTATGTCTAGTGAGAGAGAAAGGGAGAAAGAGAGAGATGGAGAGATGGAGTTTTATTTTAAGAAATTGGCCTATACAATTATGGAGGTTAGGAAATTCCAAGATCTGCAGTTGGCATGGTGTAGACCCAGGAGAGCTAATGGTATAATTTCAGTCCAAATCCAAATGCCTGAGAACCAGGAGAGCCAATAATGTAAATTCCAGTCCAAATTTAAAGGCAGGAGAAGACCAGAATCTCAGCTAAAAGACAGTCACACAGAGATAATTCTTTCTTACTCAGCCTTTTATTCTATTCAGGCCTTCCACAGATTGAATGAGGCCTGACTTGGGGGGGGGAGAGGGCAATCTGTTTTATTCAATCTACTGATTTAAGTGTTAATTTCTTCAAGCAACCTCCTCATAGCAATAACAAACTGCTGTCCATCTGTTCTGTAATGGAAGAGTCCAATGTAATCCATTTGCCTCCAGGTAGTTGGTTGATCACCTCAAGTAGTGATGTCGCATTAGAGACACGGTGTTGGTTTCTGGTGCAGGCAAATTGGGCACTCAGAAGTGGTTGTACCCAGGTTGATTTTGGTGAATGGAAGTCTGTGTTGTTGAGTCCACATATAATACCCATCCCTGTCACCTTGGCCTCTTTTTTTATGAGCCCATTGGACAATGGCAGAGGTGGCTAGGGAGAGGCTGGCTGATATCCACAGAATGGGTCGTCCTATCCACTTGATTATTCAAATCTCTTCTTTGGTGATCATCAACATGGGACACAAGTATATTCATATGTTGTGCCCTTTCAGAGATGTCTCTCCACATACCTCTTCCCCAAATTTCCTAGATATGTCTCTCCATATACCTCTTCCCCAAATTTCCTTGTCACTGATTTTCCAATCCTGTTCCTTCCAAAGCCCTGACCATCCATTTGTCACAGCTCATAAATCAGTATACAGTTACATGGCTGATCTTTTCTTTCACGTAAAGTAAACAACCAGGTGCACTGCTCAAAGTTCTGCCTAATGGGAGGATTTCTCCCACTATCCTCCTTTGGGGACACTCATGGCCTAGTTAAGTTGATACATAAAATTAACCAACTTACAGTATTCCTCTGTAGTTGGAAAAATTATATTACACAGAGCTGGAGTTCCATTTTTTCACCACTCCCTCTATTGGGAACCAGACTCCTGCCCATTTACAACCATAAAGGACTACCATAATTCTAATTATTGTCATGTGCACATGGGTTGAAATACATGCTAATGTCATTCCTATGAGAAAAAATTAAACAAAATCCAGAAATATTAATAGAACAATATGATAAGGGAGATTTTTAACTACTTAAATCTTAAAGATAAAATTATTTTAAAAATAAAACCTAGCAATATCCACATTTTTACATAGTGTATACTATCACAACCCTATCTCTCTACTGTAATAGATTTTAGAAGACTTCTTCTTTGCCCTGTATTTTTTTAGTTTATATACTGAGAGATTAAACACACACATATACACAATTTCAATCCATCAATTCAATCATTCAATCAAATATTTACCGAAACAAGTGAAAAATCGTAAGATGTAACTTTTATTTGAGATGATTTTATAATCATCTAAGGAAGAAAATCAAACACAAGTAGTAGAGAAAAATTCAACTTTGTTTAATCCACTGCTAAATTTTGTGGAAGAGACAAAAAGTGTCAGAAAGAGGAGAGTCAGATAGGGTGTGGAATATTTAACAAAGGAGAGATTGGGCATGAAATGAATCTTGAGGAATACCTGGAAGAGGTAAGAAGGCAGGAAAATATCCCTGGCTAGGTAAAACACATTTAAACTGGATAATGAAAGTGGTCATAGTGTTTATGAATGCTATTATAAGATTCAGTCAGGAGATAAAAAACACAGTTTAACTAGATTCTAGCTCTTTTATCTCCTGTATCTGAACATCTTTCTTAGCACATACAATTCATCTGATAGTCTAATACATAAAATGTCTAAGCATATTTCTATAAATCCAAAAGTTGCCATTCTGCTTTTCTCTCTCTTACTTCATATAGGCAGTTATTATGTTCATTCTTTTTGAAAATAAGTATTTTGCCTGCATTTATTCCTTTTTTTTCAGATTTTATTTATTTATTCATGACAGAGAGAGAGGGAGAGGCAGAGACACAGGCAGAGGGAGAAGCAGGCTCCATGCACGGAACCCGACATGGGATTCGATCCCGGGTCTCCAGGATCAGGCCCCAGGCTGAAGGTGGCGCTAAACTGCTGGGCCACCGGGGCTGCCCAGCTGCATTTATTCCATCCGTAATGCCACACTCAGTATCTGTATTCATTCAAAAATAAATGCTACCCACATTATCCAAATAAATTTATTTCACTTTAAAAACCTTCAATGTGTCCTGCACTATATGAATCACATGATAGCCTCTACCAGTCCAGTCACAAGAATTCACCCCTGAACTGTCAGGGTTTTTTTTGTAACATAATATGGAAAAAATCAGAGAAAGAACCTAAATTGGAGAAATATTATTTCTAAAACTATCATTTTAAAAAAACCAGAACTCTTCAGTTATAGAATAAATCACCTCATGAGTGCCCTGTTGGTGAAGACATTCAAAGAGAGATGGGAGCGACCTGCTTGTTCTTTCCAGGCTGCTGGAAGAGATATTGTGATTTAGACCAGGATTTAGACACTTCAAGAGTCCTGTTCTCAGCCATACAGTCCTAGCCTCTTACTACTCCCACTGACTTTTAGACTTTCAGTTTCCTCATCTGTAAAATGTATAGAATCAAACCTATCTCATTCTTTTGCCATGAGGATTAAATTACATAATATCTTTATAATACTTAGTTCAGCATCTGGAATTCATTATAATCTGCCTCCCTCATGTCGCCCATTATTGCTAGCTTTGCTAAAAAAAAAAATCACTCCCAGATGCCAAGATACAGTTAAATGCTAACACCTCCAAAATCCTTTTCATGATTCCCCTAGTTGAAAGTTTTGATTCCTAAATTTAATGCATAACTGTATTTGTACCTCTCTGTTAATATTTATCACTATCTAAACATGTATTTAATTTCCTCTGCTTCATTGTCAACTTCTTGAGAACAGGGACTACAGTGCAATTCATCTGTGTATCCTCGGGAAATGAATAGAGTAATAATAATTCGTGGATATTGAGGACTGATAGGTGTCAGGTACTCTGGCTCTTTTATTCTCAATAATTGTATGTCAAAGGTAGTAGTATTATTACTAGTTTGTAGGAAAAACAAAAACAGCAACAATAAGCTCTGGTGTGTAGGCAGGTTCAGCAACTTGCTGAAGTCGCATAGCTACTGAGAACTTGAGCTAGGTTTTGAAACAAGATTGTCTAATTCCAAAACCCATCTCTTAATCTTTGTATTATAAATGTCGAGGGCAGCCCTGGTGGCTTAGCGGTGTAGTGCCGCCTTTGGCCCAGGGTCTGATCCTGGAGACCTGGGATTGAGTCCCACATTGGGCTTCCTGCATGGAGCCTGCTTCTCTCTTTGCCTGTGTCTCTGCCTCTTTCTCTCTGTGTCTCTCATGAATTAATAAATAAAATCTTAAAAAAAAAAATGTCGTGGTCTTGACCTGAATCTAGCCTTTGGCAATGGAGATTTATTTTGCTATTTCTGTAGTAATAAACCTGCTTTTCTTAACTAGGCAACGGAGAGAGTCCTATAGGGAAGTTAGCATAGCGTTTTCACATTGGAGGGTTAATGACGAAAGATCTAACCAAAACAGAGCAGTGTGAGCTGGGAAAGGCTAGATCCAGACATAAACACTGTGGAGGCCTAGTGGTGGAGACAGGCTTTACAATAGGAGACAGCTAGGAAGGAAGATTGAAAGAAGAGTTTCAGACATTGTGTCCAAATGGCCACTATCAGGCAGATCCAACAAGGAGAAAGGGGAGTATCTTAGCTGGCATGAACATGTTTCAGAAATAGAACCATATGCAAAAATCCAATAAGATAGTATTTGAAGTTCAGTTCTATGGCTGATCTATGACTCTTTCTCTCAGAGGAACTTATTAGGAGAAGGTATATTTCTGGTCCTAGAGGAACTATATATCAAGACAGGGTCAGAGGTTGAAAGTATAAGGCAGGGATCTAGTAACCACAAAAGTGAAAGAAGTTGCCTCTTGTATCTCAGGATCCAGACAGACATCTTGTGTGCTAGAAAGAGATGCAAGGTCAAAGATGATTTAGAACCACTGTTGACTTGATGCTGATCCAATTGAACTATTTGCATTATAAAGCCAAGTTTTTGGTGGGGCTGAAATTATATTCGGTATGTCTCTATCACTGTAGACTTTTGAGGAAAAATAAGTAAAACCAGATGGACATATTTTGTAGCGAGAACCACACTGACTTATTGAATCCTACTGAAATTAAAGCCATATTAAAATTTAATGTAAATACCTAGAAGAGTTTTCTAGCAGGCCCATAACCAAGATTCTATCTGACAGATAGCAAAAGACAGGCTAGACAGAAATAATGACAGCATTTCTATTAGTACTTCAATTATAGCTTTGTTTTTCAACCTTTGATCAACATTTTTCAGAATTACCCAGAGAGCTTGTTAAAGCACAGGTTTCTGGCCCCACCTCCAGAGTATCTATGGGGAGGCCTGATAATTTGCATTTCTAACAAATTCCAGGTGATATTGATAATGTAGGTCAGAAGTCACAATTTGAGAATCCTTGAATCAGAGTAAAACTTTTTTGAACTGTTACTAATAAGAATTGATCCAAAATCACCAACACTAAACAGGGAGTAAAAAACACTGCAGAGAAAACCCCAAATATGAGATTCCGTCATGGGTTTTGAGAAGTCTGAAACTTTACTAGATTCAAGTTCTGAAACTTGATTGTGTATATTGAGGCTACCTGCTATACCTCCTAGTTTGAGCGGTGAAAGTAGTATCTTCCAAATGTATCCTTAGGTGGGGTTTTACTCCATTAGTCCTTTGTTTCCAGTTACATGTTAACATGATGTTATTAAATTGTCTTGAAATCAGTAAAGTGTCCTTCCAAACATCCCTGATTTTCTAATTATACATCTGAATTTACCTAAAATTTTTGAGTCATACACTTAATGTAAGGAAAAATATTGGCAAATAAAATGGTTTTAAAAAGAGATATGAAGAAGAGAAGGGAGGCATAATCACATTTCCACAAAGATTAAGTCAAGACTTAACAGCAATGGCAGAATTGGGGAGCAGGTGTCCAGCATTAATCCACATAGCCTCATGACATTAATGGGAGTCCTGTGGCTTTATTCCCAAGTATCACTTTGAACATTCATCCCAAGATATGAATTAGTACAATGTAGTTCCTGCACTGCTGGGTCTTATTGCTTAATTAATGTGATCATAATGACAGCGGTGGACTCTAAATTTTCCATGTCACTTCATGTCCTATAAAGTTTCAATAAAGTAATGAGCTTCAATAGTAGATGAGTCATTTGCATGTGAGAGTTTGAGAAGCTTAAAGGCAGTGTCCACCATTAAAAAGAGGTTATGCAAAGATATTGGCTGAGAAAGACATATGATGTATACTAAGTTTTAGTATTTATAGATTTACATCTCAGAGCTAAATTCTGAGAATTAACTTAATATTTATTTGCACCATGTCTCCATTGAGGAGAGAATGTGTTAACTAGATATATCATTGACTAATCAAATTTTCCTTTAAGCAGGTGGTTATGAATTCTATAAGATATTGCCCTATAATACTTTGGGTAGGTGGAGTTGGGGGTGGGGATAAGTAAGGGATATATACCATATCTTCCTTTTTTTAAAAAATATTTTATTTGTTTATTTTTATTTTTTTTTAAGATTTTATTTATTTATTCATAGACACAGAGAGAGAGAGAGGGACGTGGGACTCGATCCCGGGTCTCCAGGATCACACCTCAGGCTGCAGGCGGCACCAGACCGCTGCGCCACCAGGGCTGCCCTATACCATATCTTCCTACAATACATACAGAAACAATTTCTGCCATGTTCCTGGATTTACTGTCCTTTTCCTGCCTTTATATCCTATTTACCATCTGTAACATTTCAGACTATTGACTATTTGTCTCTTCTCCTTCTTAAATTTTTCTTCTTGTCAGTCTTTAACTTTATTAAAGTATTCTTGTCCTCCATTTTTAACGCTGACATTACTCTTGTTCTTTGTTCCTCATTAATATAATACCTCAGTATAAGGAACCCCCTGGGTTATGATCTTGACCTTCACTGCCTCTTTATTGTTTCTTTAGTTACCTCATGTATTTATACAACTTGAACTATCACTACAAACAGAAGATTTTTTTAAAAAAAGATTTTATTTATTTATCTGAGAGAGAGAGAGAGAGAAAGAGAAAGAGAGAGCACCAGCAGGATGGAGAGGCAGAGAGAGAGTGAGAAGCAGACTCCCCTCTGAGCAGGGACCCAGGATTTTTAAAAAGTATATTGGAGAGCCAGAGAATAAAATGTGTTACTAGAATACAGAGGACATGTAATATTTTGTCCCAGCCCCATGTTATATTTGAGCAAAATTTCCTCTACTCTAGTATTTAATAAGGTAACAGCCGTGTTTAATATAAGGTCATGACTACTTCTGCACTTGTGTTTAATAAAGTAGCAACAAAATAAAACTAATAAAAATAAACAAATAATTCTACTCTTTTATATCCTGCACCATGCCCAGTAATTTGTGAAGTTATGAATTAGCAGAACATGAACTATTTGGAAATGCATACTTTCAGTTTCTGCTGTAGAATGCCTACTTGTTGGTATAAGAACTTATTTTTCTGAATTTTTACCCTGGCTGTGATCTAGAAGGCTGTTTATGTCTTCTGTTTCCAAGTTCACTGTGCTTTAAAGAAAGAAGGACACTCATTTTCCTCAATGTATAAATGTATGCCATAGTGAAAATGGTGGACTACTTTAATTACATGGGCTAGCATGAAATGACAGCCTCAGGATCTCAAATTTTTGAGGTTTAAGAGTCACCAGGAAGCTTTATAAATAACTTTTCATATTATCTTCCCAATTATCTGAAGATAAAATCTTAAAATTCATAAGAATAAATAAATAGTCTATCCCCTGTGGTTATGATTTTTATACCACAGGATTTTGAAATATGGATCTTTACATTTAGGCAATATTTAGATAAGCTACATTCAAAGAAGGAAGATGTAATCATCACTGAGACTTGAGTACCAAAGATTATCTAGCCTTCAATATGTATCACATATCAGGAATGGAGTGCATAAATATCTGAAGGACCAACATGTATACCAGGAAGTCAGGAGAGGTCTAGATTTCCAAGAGAATCAGAAAATAGAAAGGAAAACTAAAAGAAATCAGGAAGACACTTTCTTGGGGTGGTTTAATTAATTACAAGGTCAACTCAAACAC